>NC_069501.1:841828208-842090708 GCF_027579735.1 Bombina bombina
TAAATATAAAATTTCTTCTCTTTAAATTATATCTACTTTAAGTATATTTCTTTATATACAACATTTTTAGTAAAACAGGCATCACTTCCAGTTATTCATTTTCCTTGTTCTTGTCCGTCTATAACCTTAACTTTTACATCTGCAGAGCTTTTTACCCTTGAAAAAGCTACATATAACTGTCCATGGCTAAAAACTGGCTCTGGCAAATAGATGCCAACTCTTTCTAAAGTTTGTCCCTGAGCTTTGTTAATGGTCATGGTGAATGCTAATTTAACTGGGAATTGTCTTCTTCTTAACACAAAAGGAAGTTCAGTATTGCTTGGGGCTAAATCTATTCGGGGAATGAAAACATTTTGCCCTTCAACTGTACCTGTTAATACTTGTGCAATAATTAAATTTTGATTTTACAACTAATCTGGTGCCATTACAAAGTCCTCTTTGGTGTTAAGATTACGCAAAAGCATAATAATACTACCTTTTTTTAGAGTTTATGAACTGGCATTCCAGAAGGTGCCAATTAATTTAAAAACTCAACTGGGTAGTTATCTTTATCTTCCTGTGATTCATCATCAATGTAATCTGTACTTGAGTAAGTAGAGGTTTCACCTTCTAACAAACTCAATACTTCCTCATTGATTTTATCAACATCACAATTTTTTGGACATAAAAAGGCCATTTTAACTCTTCACCAAAAATCTCCTTTCCTAGTCCATCTCCAAGCTTTAACAGCCAAGAGCTAAACTCTGGATCAACAGATCTGACATTATTAGTCAGCTTCAAATAGTTTTGCCTCCAAAAGGTTTGTTGTTGTTCATCAACTCTTGAAGCAGTTTGTCAACACATCTAAGTGCATCACTGGAAGACATGGTTGACTCATCCCAAATAATTATCTTTGCACTACGGATCAATTGTGCATCATTAGAGGTTTGCCTCATGGAACTGGCAACTTAAACTGTGAATGGTAAGTTTGTCCACCTTACAGCAAATTTGCCGCAATACCTGTTGAAGCAACTGGTAATGCTACCTCACTATTCCCTCTAATTGTTCTCAACAGAGTGTTGTACAGCTAAGTTTTTCCACTACCACCTGGACCATCAAGGAAATAACACCTTTGTGGAAAACTGTAATTTTCCGATGCAGCAATTATTATATATATATCTTCAAAAGAAGTTGCTCCTTTAACATGAAGTAAAAGCAAGTGTAAACAAAATCTCTGAACATCTGAAATTAAACTTACAGAGTACATACGACCAATAGTGTTATTTGCTTGATCGTATACTCTTTTTTTTCCATGTTGTTGTCTTTTGATGGAAAACAAAATGCTGAGGTATATCAGTGTAAAGAAATGCATGAGCTGACAAATCTTCTTTGTTTAATTTAAACCAAGCAGTCAAAGTTGTGTCTCTATAATGTGTTCTTTCTACTGCAGTTTCAATATTGTCTTCAGTAAAATATACTGACTGTTCTCCAGGAAGGTGAACTTGTAATCACACAATCGTATGCGATTGATGGTGCATATGAAAGCCAAAAAGCCGCCATGCTGCTTCTGGAGCACTAACATATCTTGAATCCATAAATGAACTTATCTCATCATGAAGAAGTGTTTCATGTTCTTTAATTGCAATATTTGCACAGTCATGCCCTTTATAAATATATTTAAATATGTACTTTACACTTTTTATAGAAGCACAGCTTTCAATATTAATATTACAGTTGTATTTTAATGTCAAGTATGGGTTGTATGGTACAACCCAAGAGTTATCTATTTTTTTACCATTTATTTCTATTGATAGACTTTTTTTGCGTGGATAACCATCTACATTGATTAAAGTTTCTTCTTGGAAAGATTTTGGAAATTGCTTAGAGCAAACCCCATCAACCATACATGGAGATCTTAGATTATGCTCCCCGCAGGGCCCATGTATCCTGTGTTTGGTAACAACTGCATGTAACGTGTATTGACTTCAATGTCAGGTATTTCAGCACAAATAAAGCTATCAATAACTTGTGCATTTTTAGGCTTATCTTGTGCACATAATGTAAGCAAAATATGTGCAAACGACGTTTTTGAAATTCAATTACATGAACTTTGGCAGCTGGTTTACCCAAAACATGTTTCTTTGGGAAATCATCAAGAAGTTCTTGAAGTTTTAAATGAAAAACTCTTGCCACTATATCAGGTTGAAATTCAACTGCTTGACCTTCTTTCAGATTTAAAACAATTTCTGACCATTTTGGGTTACATGTCATAGTTATAAAAAAATCAGGCTTCCCATACTTTCTTACAATATGAGATGAGGAAAAGCAGATGCTCACAGTAGATCAAATAGGTTTAATCAGAAGCAGGCTTTTTCATAGCACATAGGGTAAGCTCCTATCTGAAGCGTTTCGCGCATGAGTACATGCGCTTCATCAGAGATATGAGTCTCAACTAGTCTGGGTCAATATAAAGGTGAATAGAGCCAATCAGAGAGCAAAGAAGTTTTATGGATTTTAACCCATTATATGTATAGATAGACATGTGTACTGATACTTAGGGTATAAGAAATCCTTGTGTGTGAGGAATGAAATAATGGCATTCACCTATTATATATCTCCAGATTAAGGAGAGACTTTAGAGAACAAATAAATATTTAAATCAATTATTTTTCTTAACTTATTCTGTTTCATTTAGAAATATAAGTATGAGCTCTTGCATATTAGATCATGCTTATTAGTAAAACAACAGCAAATAAATAATGATTAGACTGAATATAGAAGTGACTGAATAAAAATAAATGTAAAAGTAAACAAAGTTATATGCAAGAAGGTATACAGGGAGTGCAGAATTATTAGACAAGTTGTATTTTATTATTGAACAACAACCATGTTCTCAATGAACCCAAAAAACTCATTAATATCAAAGCTGAACAGTGTTGGAAGTAGTTTTTAGTTTGTTTTTAGTTATAGCTATTTTAGGGGGATATCTGTGTGTGCAGGTGACTATTACTGTGCATAATTATTAGGCAACTTAACAAAAAACAAATATATACCCATTTCAATTATTTATTTTTACCAGTGAAACCAATATAACATCTCAACATTCACAAATATACATTTCTGACATTCAAAAACAAAACAAAAACAAATCAGTGACCAATATAGCCACCTTTCTTTGAAAGGACACTCAAAAGCCTGCCATCCATGGATTCTGTCAGTGTTTTGATCTGTTCACCATCAACATTGTGTGCAGCAGCAACCACAGCCTCCCAGACACTGTTCAGAGAGGTGTACTGTTTTCCCTCCTTGTAAATCTCACATTTGATGATGGACCACAGGTTCTCAATGGGGTTCAGATCAGGTGAACAAGGAGGCCATGTCATTAGATTTTCTTCTTTTATACCCTTTCTTGCCAGCCATACTGTGGAGTACTTGGACGCGTGTGATGGAGCATTGTCCTGCATGAAAATCATGTTTTTCTTGAAGGATGCAGACTTCTTCCTGTACCACTGCTTGAAGAAGGTGTCTTCCAGAAACTGGCAGTAGGACTGGGAGTTGAGCTTGACTCCATCCTCAACCCGAAAAGGCCCCACAAGCTCATCTTTGATGATACCAGCCCAAACCAGTACTCCACCTCCACCTTGCTGGCGTCTGAGTCGGACTGGAGCTCTCTGCCCTTTACCAATCCAGCCACGGCCCATCCATCTGGCCCATCAAGACTCACTCTCATTTCATCAGTCCATAAAACCTTAGAAAAATCAGTCTTGAGATATTTCTTGGCCCAGTCTTGACGTTTCAGCTTGTGTGTCTTGTTCAGTGGTGGTCGTCTTTCAGCTTTCTTACCTTGGCCATGTCTCTGTGTATTGCACACCTTGTGCTTTTGGGCACTCCAGTGATGTTGCAGCTCTGAAATATGGCCAAACTGGTGGCAAGTGGCATCTTGGCAGCTGCACGCTTGACTTTTCTCAGTTCATGGGCAGTTATTTTGCGCCTTGGTTTTTCCACACGCTTCTTGCGACCCTGTTGACTATTTTGAATGAAACGCTTGATTGTTCGATGATCACGCTTCAGAAGCTTTGCAATTTTAAGAGTGCTGCATCCCTCTGCAAGATATCTCACTATTTTTTACTTTTCTGAGCCTGTCAAGTCCTTCTTTTGACCCTTTTTGCCAAAGGAAAGGAAGTTGCCTAATAATTATGCACACCTGATATAGGGTGTTGATGTCATTAGACCACACCCCTTCTCATTACAGAGATGCACATCACCTAATATGCTTAATTGGTAGTAGGCTTTCAAGCCTATGCAGCTTGGAGTAAGACAACATGCATAAAGAGGATGATGTGGTCAAAATACTCATTTGCCTAATAATTCTGCACTCCCTGTACATATGATAAAATAAAATAATATAAAACAAAAATTAACTTATAATAACAAATTAAATGCTTAAAAACAACTAAAATGTGGTTTTATTTTTGTTGAATTAAAATAGACTATATTAGTACCCAATGACCCATAACTCCCTATAGAATATTCTTTAAAGGGAGATGCAAAGTGTTTTTTTAAGTTCGAGTGAACTATACATTGGTCCATTATTAAAGGAGAGAATTAATGATAATAAGGACAGGTTAATGGGAGATAATAATATTGCCACTTAGTTGCTGTCTTGTCAGCCACCAAATGGTACCTGACAATGCAGAAAAATGATGCTTAAACTAGCTAATTAAAGAAAAAAAGAGAAATAAATATTATATAAAATAATTATGTAAGAACTATTGGAATAGAAGTAGGGGGGGGGGGGAGATAATATTTGTGGTGAGGACTAGATGTATTTGGATAGATTCTAGGGGGAGTGAACACTTTGTTGTATAAACATAAATAACTAGACAGTTGTTCTTTCAGAAACTATTATTGTGTCTTTAATAAATTCTAACAGTGACTTCTGTTAGATAATGCTAGTGGTATGAGATTAGATGTAATGACTCTTTATGGACTCTATTATTTTTAGTACTGTTTCTGGTGTATGTGATTGCAACTATTCTACTTACAGAAATAATTTAAGTGTAATGAGTTGTTATAAGCTAGGTTACATGTGATAATATTTCTGATAGATAGGACAATTAAGATACTCTTACTCTACTCTCAGGAACTTGAAATAATCTAGTTGATCTTCTAGAGGCTATTGTTGTGTTGTTGGCGAGTTTTAGCAATAACATCTATTAGGTAATACTGATATGAAGTTGCACTCCATTACATTTGGAAATGTTTCTAGTATATAGGATTGTACCTATTCTACTTACAGAAATGATTTGAGTATAATGGGTTCTTGTAAACTATGTTACATTTATTAATATTTCTGATAGATGGGATGGTTACGGTAGTATGACTCTACTCCCTAAAACTTGGGATAGTGCTTTGATGTTTAATCTATAAATAGATTCACATCATATCTCTTGTTCATACCTTGTGGTATTCTGTCTGTAATGTGAATATCCAGTATACTTCTCTTTTGAGGAGTAGCTTGTTTCTATCTCCCCCAAGTGGATTTTTCGCTATGTGTTCTATTGCCTTGAATGAGAAATGAGATAATCTATGTTCATGTGTGTGAAAGTGCTTTGCCACTGGTGTTCTCGGTATTTCTGCATCTATTGATATGGGTGTTCCCTAATGTGGTCTTTTAACGGACGTGTTGTAATACCTACATATTGTTGGAGACAATTTATGCAGGTAATGAGATATACAATATGAGTAGATGTACAGTTCATTCTTGTGATTATTGGATATGTTTTATTAGTTTGTGTCGAATTGAAAGTGTGGCTTTTTTCAGTATAAGCACAGCTTTTGCAAGGGACACGGCCACATTTGTAATTGCCTTTAGTGGGTTTAAGCCAGTTGGTGTTAGTAGGAATTTTGTTGTGAAATTTCTGGGTAATCTTATCTCGTATGGTAGGTGCTTTCTTTGCCACAAATTTTATGTTTCTTTCTAATTTATCTCTTAAGGTAATGTCTCCATTAAGAAGTGGTAGATATTTTTTTATTATTTTGATAATGTTATAGAATTGATTACTGAATTGAGTGCTGAAACATATATTTTCTCTGGGTATTGATGTTGTGTCCTAATTAGTTTGGATTGTTTGTGTTTTCGGTCGTGAACTTTTATTTAACAGTGTGTCCCTATCCATCCTTGCTACTTCTGATTTGATATTGAGAAGTGTAATCTTTTTGTATCCTCTTGCTACCAGTCTTTGGGTGAGTTCATTAGCTTGTTTGTTGTATAATTGGACAGTGCTACAATTTCTTCATAACCTGAGATACTGGCCCTTGGGAATGCCTTTCCACATGTGTGGGGCATGGCAAGAGTCAGCTCTTAGGATGGTGTTTCTTGATAGTGGTTTCCTATAAGTACTAGTTATTATATTGCCTTCTAAGTCATGTTCAAGTGTCAGATCTAAAAAATCAATTCACCTGTCATTAGTTTTGTATGTGAATTGTAAGTTTAATGTGTTGGTATTGAAAAAAGTGATAATTTCTTGTATAGTTATTACTGTGTTTTTTCTATAGATGAGAATGAGATCATCTATAAATCTTACGTACACTACTACTTTGTCTTCGAGGGCCAGAGTACTTCCAAACATATGTAAATGTTCAAAGTACCCCATATATATGTTGGCATATGAGGGGCAAATTTAGCCCCCATAGCCGTACCACATTTATGAAGATAGTAATGGCCCTCGAAGACAAAGTAGTTGTGTGTGAGTAGAAATCGTGTAAGTTCTTCTAGAAAAGCAATTAATTTATCCGAATAGTTTGTGTGGCGTTTTAACATATATACAAGAGCTTTTAAGCCTCCCTCATGGGGGATGCTAGAGTAAAGGGCTAAAACGTCAATAGTTAGCCATGGCATCTTGGTAATTCTGAACCATGTTTCTTAGACTACCCAGGAATGTAGATGGAAGTATAACTGCTTTGCCGGGAAGTAAGCCCTGCTCTGCAGCTACATTTTGAAGATGGTCCAGGAGACCTGTATACTTTTCAACCCTTAATTTGGACTGATTTTGTCTTACATAGTTTAAACGATTAGCTTCTGTTTTAACATGTGCATCTACAAAGTACTGCTGAGTCAATTTCCCAGCACTCAGAAATGGGTTAAATGTGTGACTGATGGAAAGTATATAACCATAAAATTGCATTTGTTTGACCCTTTCTCTTGGCTTTGCTAAGGATTGAGTTCTCATATTTCTAACTGTAGTAAGGTTATAATTAAGTTTCATTTTAGGTGACCAACTTTGATCCTCAAAAGGGAAAAGAAGTGGATACAACATTGGTTCCAAATTTGGATCTAAAATACTTATCCTTTCTGGGGGTTTTTCATTGTTTGTACTTCAAAAATTAATAATAAGATCTTGCTCAAGAGGAGGTTCACCATCTGCATTTTGGAAAATAATAGCAACCTCATTACACCGAGGAGCATTATATCTACGTTGATCGTTTTTGCGATCTTGTACTATTGCCATGGTCACAGTTGCAGGTGTAACACCATTTTGCGATGCATCTTCTAAACATTCTTGTTCTACTTCATATAACATTTCACATGCTTCTGAAAAAGGATTGTTTAAAGCCATAAAAGAAGTCAGCTCAGTAATTCAGGGTTGCAATTTGTATTTTCATCAATCTTAAGGCGCTGTTGTGCAGCCTCATCTGGATCAAGAATATACAGTTGTGCAAACTTTCTATTATCCTCATTGGAAGGATGTAGTGATCCAGTCATGTGATATATTTGTCCATTGATTCTAAAACAGTAAGGGCCATAACCCAGAGGAGGAGCAATATTCGCCCCCATCGAAGCAAATGCTAATGAATTATTAAAAGATCTAATATTTTTGTAAAAATGTTTTGAATGTTTATGACTTCCTGTCATTAAACTTTCTATTAAAGGAGCTACTTTAATAGCTTCATTATTTACTTTTCCTTTGCTGCAGTATTGACTAAATAATTTGTCTAATGACTGCTCTTTTGCAAAATGTAATGCATCACAGTTGCTGCATATTATATTTAGCTCTCCACAGTTATGATGATCAAATGAATCATCATATCGCGCAAGTGATGCAATATGTTGAGTAGGTTTTGTCAAATTTGTACCATGACTTTTTACATAACTTGCACTAAGTTTACTTTTATGTTCCCTTTCTATATTGCTTATGCTAAGCTGTTTTTGTGTTTCTGATTGTTCATTTTCTGAACGTGCTTTTCTATGAGCATAAGCATTTTTTGTTTTTCTTTATGTCTCTGATTTGCTGTCATATTTGCTCTCTCTTTTCTTTTCTGAACTGTTTTTGATTCCCTTAAATGGGCCCTTTATTCATCAGTTTTGTTATTTATCCTATCTCTCTCATTTCGTTTCTTTTTAGCAGCAAATTGTTCTTCTAAAGATAACTTTCTTTTAGGGGCATGTTTTTTATTTTTTGATATATATATATTCTGAAGATACAGCAGTAGCAAAACCCAGACTTAATTAATATATATATATATATATATATATATTAATATCCAACAGGTATTACTGGCTACCTTATCTGGATGGACTGTTGCCCTAAATATATGCAATGTATATATATATATATATAAGAGCTAGGAAAGGGAGGGCACTCTCAGGATTTATATACATCAAAGTTAGTTTATTGTTTATAACAACAACGTTAGAAAGTCATAAGGATAGGTCGACGTTTCGGCTTACATAGAAGCCTTCATCAAGACAGATGAACAACTCACAACGGCGACTTGCAGCCGCACACAACACCACCAGCAAAACAGGTGTTAAAAAAAAAGGAATGTACTTTTTATTTTCTCCCCATGTTATGTTATGGAGATGCAGAGCAGACATACTCCATAGCGCAACATGGGTGCATGTTATGAGCATTAGCGACACCTGCTGGCATAACATAACATATTAACTTTTTTTTCCCCAAGTTACGCTATGGAGAGGCAGTGTACTTTTCTACCTCTCCATTGCGTAACATCATTGCATTTTTTAAATTACAGGCGAAGGATGAAAACACCACCCACTGGCTGTCACAGGCTGACTAAACGTCAGCCAGGAAAATATAGGCCAATCGGAGGCATCACTCGTAATGCCTCTTAGAGAGGGAGCCAATCAGACGGTCATGTTCTCCTGTGATTGACAACACCAGGAGAACGTGACCGTTATTGATTGGCTCCCTGCGCATGCGCAAGATAGGATCCAGAGCGCAGCGCAGTAGTACTGGAGTCTGGCGGGCTGGCGGCAAAGACTGTGAAGGCAGGACAGTTGCCACCTGATCAGCTCATCCCATCTGGGTCACTTGGACGCGGACGGAGCGCCGGAGCCATAAACATATTTGATTTTTAAATCTTCAGCTTGCTGACGGGTAAGGCAGAACAGAAAGTGGCTATGCTAATGCTTGCAGTTTTAAAGCGCGAGAGCGCATCTAGGCAGAAGCAGGGGAGTTAGTACTTTTACTACTATTTGTCCACATTATTTTTATTATAATATACCTTGATCATGAATCAAGGTATATTATAATAAAAAATAATGTGCACAAATAAAAGTTATGTAATGATGCAGCAGCATGGGAGTTAATGAAATACGTACCACTACCTTTACTACTATTTGTCCACATTATTTTTATTATAATATACCTTGATCATGAATCAAGGTATATTATAATAAAAAATAATGTGCACAAATAATAGTTATGTAATGATGCTTTTGGTCCATTTTCTTTTTTTAATATACCATGTTGTCCAGAGAGAGACTAGTCCTGACATGATGATCAAGGGATAGAATAATAAAATAAATGTGCACTGCAGAAATAATATATCACTGTATTTAACTGCCTTTAATAGATTATATAATCTTTCTATACACATTTCTGTGAGTTATGTAATATAAATGTGACCAGTTATGGCTCATGCATCTATAATGTAAAGGACATTGTCATTTTAAAGACATCTTCCTTTTAGATGCAACTTCCTTTATGTGTTTATTTTCTGTTAACCCCCTGAACTCAGACTCTAACAGCATAAAAGAGACCCATATCACTGAAATAGGGGATTGAAAATTAGGAATAGCATTTCTAATGTACAATCCAATTTAGAGATGTTGTATTCATTGCATATTAATGATATTCATTGGTACATTTTGGGTTAACAGTAGCACTGTTTACATAACTTAGCATGCCACGTGCTTGCTAACTGTCTTTGCAAAAATGAGTAGCAGGGCTAAAGTATTAATTTTCCATGATTCTGATAAAAATTGCAAACTTTCTAATGTAATTGTATTATTATTTAATTAACTCTTTTTTAATCCTTTGTTGAAAAGCATACCTAGTGGGATAGAGCACGTGCATTTCTTGAGTGGCAGCAGTAGTGTTTGCAGTATTGATCACTTGTTATTTTTTGTTGAAATAAAAATATCTAGATATGCTCAGCAGCATTTGTGTCTTTAAAACTTTCAAGGGATTTGAAACCAATATTTTTTTATTTCATAAATCAGATACAGCATGCAATTTGAAGCAAATTTCTAATGTACTACTCAAAAAAATGATAATAGGAGTACATAGGAAAGCTGCTTAAAACTGCTGCTTTATCTGAATCATGACAGAAAAAATATGGGTTTCATATTCCTTTAACCCCTTAATGACCGGACCATTTTTCAATTTTCTTACCCTTAATGACAATGGCTATTTTTACATTTCTGCAGTGTTTGTGTTTAGATGTTATTTTCCTCTTACTCATTTACTGTACCCATACATATTATATACCATTTTTCTCGCCATTAAATGGACTTTCTAAAGATACAATTATTTTCATCATATCTTATAATTTACTATAAAAAAATGTAAAATATGAAGAAAAAATTGAAAAAAAACACACTTTTTCTAACTTTGACCCCCAAAATCTGTTACACATCTACAACCACCAAAAAAAAACATTCTAAATAGTTTCTAAATTTTGTCCTGAGTTTAGAAATATCCAATGTTTACATGTTCTTTGCTTTTTTTGCAAGTTATAGGGCCATAAATACAAGTAGCGCTTTGCTATTTCCAAACCACTTTTTTCCAGAATTAGCGCTAGTTACATTGGAACACTGATATCTTTCAGGAATACCTGAATATCCCTTGACATGTATATATTTATATTTAGAAGACATCCCAAAGTATTGATCTAGGCCCATTTTGGTATATTTCATGCCACCATTTCACCGCCAAATACGATCAAATAAAAAAAAAACTTAAATTTTTCACAATTTTAGGTTTCTCACTGAAATTATTTACAAACAGCTTGTGCAATTATGGCACAAATGGTTGTAAATGCTTCTCTGGGATCCCCTTTGTTCAGAAATAGCAGAAATATATGGCTTTGGCGTTGCTTTTTGGTAATAATAAGGCCGTTTAATACTGCTGCGCACCACACTTGTAATATGCCCAGCAGTTAAGGGGTTAATTAGGTAGCTTGTAGGGTTAATTTTTAGCTTTAGCGTAGAGATCAGCCTCCCACCTGACACATCCCACCCCCTGATCCCCCCCTGACCCCCTTCAAACAGCTCTCTTCCCTCCCCCACCTCACAATTGTCACCGCCATCTTAAGTACTGGCAGAAAGTCTGCCAGTACTGAAATAAAAATAATTTATTATTATTTTTTTAATTTTTTCATACAGTCTGTAGTGATGGATCCCCCCTTACCCCACAACCTCCCTGATCCCCCCCAATACATCTCTCTAAACCTCCCCCTCTAACTATTTGCCGCCATCTTGGGTACTGGCAGCTGTCTGCCAGTACCCAATTTGCCCCCAAAAATAGTTTTTTTTTTACTTTTTTCTATGTAATACTTTTTCTGTAGTGTAGCTGGCCCCCCTAAACGATCTACATCCCTCCCCCTCCCAGATCCCTTACTAAAGAGCTAAGATCCCCCTGCTTCCACATTGGTCTTTTTTTTTTACTTTCATTTTCGGCAATCGCCGCTCTGGTAATAACATCGAAACATGTAAGATCGCTTTGGGAAAAAAAATGAGGCTACTACAGATAAAGGCTGCTACCATCAACCAACGAAATTGTTAGTATCAGTGGCCGATTCAGAAAGGGCCACAGAGTGGCCCTTTCTGCATCGGTATGTAAAATAGGGGATTGCAGTGATGCCTCAA
This sequence comes from Bombina bombina, assembly GCF_027579735.1. Classification (NCBI taxonomy): domain Eukaryota; kingdom Metazoa; phylum Chordata; class Amphibia; order Anura; family Bombinatoridae; genus Bombina; species Bombina bombina. The sequence continues at coordinate 841,840,363 of NC_069501.1, forward strand.
TATTGAGGCATCACTACAATCCCTTGGAAGCAGCTGGAAGCAATCGTGATCGCTTCCAGCACTTCAGACAACAGAGGACGTACCAGGTACGTCAATTGTCACTAAGAGAGTTTTTTCCTATGACGTACCTGGTACGTCCTCTGTCATTAAGGGGTTAAAGGGATAGGAAATTCAAAATAAAACTTGCATGATTCTAATAGAGCATGTCCCTTTAACTATATTTTATTTGCTGTTTAGAGAGGTTAAATGACATATACATATTTGTGTCACTGGCTGTGTAATTGTATTAATGGTAAAAAGAAATAAAATAATTGCCTGAGAGTGACAGATGACAGTCAGAATCTTTCCACAGTGCAGAAATGGCATCTGACTGTCATCTGTCACTCTCAGGCAATTATTTTATTTCTTTTTACCATTAATACAATTACACAGCCAGTGACACAAATATGTATATGTCATTTAACTTCTCTAAACAGCAAATAAAATATAGTTAAAGTGTGTGTTGTAATTAATGTGCTAATTGCCCTTGTGCAACCTGCTAAATTATTTGTATATTTAAGCTACATCGATTAGGTTCATATATGGGTTTGTCGGGCATATCATAGCAAGTGCCTCACCAACCTCTGACTTCACTGCACGTCACTGATATATATATATATATATATATATATATATATATATATATATATATATATATATATATATATATATATATATATATTAATCTACAGATAAAGTATCCATATATTTATATAATATATTTTTATATATACTGTATATATACAGTATGTATATATATATATATATATATATATATAAAACCTATAAGTGTAACAACACCCTTATTTGAATGAACTACTGTCTAAAATATACTAAAAATATGAAATTTCTAATAGAACAACAGAATATATAATAAAGCTACCAAAGTAGCAAAAATGTATTGTGGGGGGAACTTCCGGGCGGCGGCCATGACTGGTCGCATAGCTGCATGCTGCTCTAGCATTTCAACTGTTTTTGCATAACATGGTGACTTAGCTGACTTATTTTCACATTATACAGCTTGATTTATGAACCGCTAAACAGCCTGCATCTACTAAGCTTAATATTGAGGAAATAGCTGCTGGCATCAGAGCCCGGTATAACATCTGAGGTTGCGGCCTTTATTTCAAACCCCCGGCGAGGTGCTCTCCGGCCTTGTCGTTACGCAGCAGTTACTGCTGAATAATAGCAACATCTGTCTGACCTACGATCACTATGGAGTCTGCTTATCGCCTGTTGGAAGAGATACAGACTTTGTTATGTGTTTATCAGATCTCATTTACAGAAACCCTACAAACCTCCTTTGACTCACTACATCTAAATGCCCCAGTAAAGGAGCAGAGAAAACTAGCTGATACAGCCCCATGTGGTTCGGAACATCGTGTTGATTTGTTTCAGAGCTGGTCTCTGAATATTACAAGTGAGGCACATAACTTGAAGTGGGACATCGATGACTGCAAGAACCTAAAGCATGTGTTGGGCAAATAAGCTTATACGCAACTCACAATTTACTCTGCACAAGGGTATGTCCTAGAGGAACCATACTTTATCCTAGAAGCTACAAGACCACAAGTTATGGTTACCTCCATCCTATCTCAGAGAAACCCCCTAAAGAGTAAATGGGGCAGTCAGACACTGCACGTCAACTATCCTTTACAGAACTGCGCTATGAAGAGCCAACATACAAGGTCTCGCAATAATGCGCAACTATCCTGGCTGCTGAACATGGACTTGGGTCAGAGTGAGTACAGCCACACCGGAGTTGGTTGAGAGAAGGGATTCAGCCCCTTGATTACTCTATTTGCTCCGGTTAATTAAGAGGCATTCATTATATAGATTTAAAGTGTTTATCAGATATTAGTTTCCCTTTCCTTAATGCCCATAATGAAGTCCTAAGGGGCTGATGTCTGCTATTAAGGGAACATTCTGAAACATTGACTATATATCCTATTTATAGGTTAATATCTTGTTAGTATTCATCCATAGTTTTTTATCTATACTTGCTCTGTTATGATCACTAATGGGTGATATTTGTTAATAGATCTTATTTCTCTTATTTCTGTTATTTGAATAGTAATTGCCATGTCAGGAAATGATGAAGGCTCACTTACTGCCCTTGGCTGTACCATTATACAAATATTCCATAAATGCTATGTGAGATGCTTTTGCCATCAGCGGCCGAGACGGCGGGCTATTTTCTACTTCATTTTACTTTGTTTAAGGGTATCATGGTGGATGGAAAACCTCCTAGCCAGTGCATCACACTGAGACCCATAAGACATATTCATTGGGACCTCTATGAAGGAACAGAGGTCTGCCTAGCACTCTCAACCTTTATTTAGTTTTTACTGTTACTGACGAACTTAATATTTTTGTGTTAAATGTATTGACCTATAAGAATGCAAAAAAAACAAACAAACAAAAAAAAATATATTTTATATATATATATATATTTTGAGATACTACCTCTTAGGAGCAACTTCTAATATGTCTCTCATTCTTGTTAGATACATAATCCTTGTCACATTATTTGCTTACCTAAGCTTTTCAATTCCACTCATGGTTGCTCTCCCAAAAATGTTCTAGGTGCTCCCTCTACTCAAGCCCTGTTAATTTTGTTGGTGCCCAACACTATTCATAATCTCAAAATTCTATTATCTGTATTGAATGCGTTTATATGATGCTTTAAGATGTAAAAGACCATCCTGGGGTTATAATAATCTTTTTACAGATTCAAGTGCTTTTACTGGAGATCCTAAGGGGGCATGAGTGGCACATTGTTTAACTATAAGCTTAATTTCCTAATATGCCCTCCAGGTATAAGCAGCATCGCTAATAATATTGACAGATGTACATAATATATAAGGTCACTATAATTTCTATTAAAATATAAAATGAGGATTGTCATCTGAGAACCAAAAGTGGTCTCAACCATTGAAAGATCACCTCCTACATCTTACGCAAATCTTGATGAGGTCCAAGAGTGGCCTCATGTGTTAATTTGGAGGTAAAGTAAACATCAGGCATTTGACTTATACATTATATCTTTGTACCTCTTATGCAGGAGCATGTGTTGTATGGACAAAACATTCCGTGCCATATGATGCCTGGGTTCTATTAATACCATGCTGCATCATTTTTCATTTTATGTATGCATTATCTCAATCCTCAAATGGAATACCCCTCTACTCTTTTTGTGTTAAATCTAAAGGCCCAAGAGAGGTCTAAGCCTTTCCAATGGGGATAAAAATTAGGAATTTTGTTTAAATATTTGCAAAAGTGTTTTTCAGCATTACTTGTAACCTTTTTACTTCTCTGTATGACTGTTTTATAATTGTAATGCTTTAATCTATATAAAAATATTTCTACTGGTGTAGTGACAGTCTTTTTTATGTTCAACTGTCCTATATATATAATAAATATACCAGTTTAGCCAAACCCTCACCTAGATTACGAGTTTGTGTTAACAGGGGTGTGGTGCTAATGAGCAGTTTATGCTCACCCCTCACTTGCAGACAGCGCTGGTATTACGGGTTTTTACAAACCCGGCGTTAACCGCAAAAAAGTGAGCGAAGAGCAAAATTTATCTCCACATCTCACCTCAATACCAGCACTGCTTACAGTAGCGGTGAGCTGGCTAAACGTGCTTGTGCACGATTTCCCCATAGGAATCAATGGGGGAGAGCTGGCTGAAAAAAAAACCTAACACCTGCAAAAAAGCAGCGTAAAGCTCCTAACGCAGCCCCATTGATTCCTATGGGGAAATACTTTTTTATGTCTACACCTAACACCCTAACATGAAACCCGAGTCTAAACACCCTAATCTTATACTTATTAACCCCTAATCTGCCACCCACGACATCGCCGACACCTACATTATAATATTAACCCCTAATCTGCCACTCCGGACACCGCCGCCACCTACATTATACTTATGAACCCCTAATCTGCTGCCCCCAACATCGCCGAACCCTACATTATATTTATTAACCCCTAATCTGCCGCCCACAATTTCGCCACAACCTAACTACATTTATTAACCCCTAATCTATCGCCCACAACGTCACCACCACTATAATAAACATATTAACCTCTAAACCTAAGTCTAACCCTAACCCTACCCCCCTAACTGAAATATAATTTTAGAAAATCTAAATAAAATTACTATCATTAACTAAATTATTTCTATTTAAAACTAAATATTTACCTATAAAATAAACCCTATGATAACTACAATATAACTAATAGTTACATTGTAGCTATCTTAGTTTTTTATTTTTTATTTTACAGGCAACTGTGTATTTATTTTAACTAGGTACAATAGTTATTAACTATTTAATAACTACCTAGTTAAAATAAAGACAAATTTACCTGCAAAATAAAACCTAACCTATGTTACAATTACACCTAACACTACACTATAATTAAATAAATTCCCTAAACTAAATACAATTAATTACAATTTAAAAAAATTATCTAAAGTACAAAAAAAACCCCACTAAATTACAGAAAATAATAAAATAATTACAAGATTTTTAAACTAATTACACCTACTCTAATCCCCCTAACAAAATAAAAAAGCCCCCCAAAATAAAAAAAAGCCCTACCCTACACTAAATTACAAATAGCCCTTAAAAGGGCCTTTTGCGGGGCATTGCCCCAAAGTAATCAGCTCTTTTACCTGTAAAAAAAAATTACAACCCCCCCCAACATTAAAACCCACCACCCACACAACCAACCCTACTCTAAAACCCACCCAATCCCCCTTAAAAAAACCTAACACTAACCCCTTGAAGATCAACCTACCATGAGACGTCTTCACCCAACCGGGCAGAAGTGGTCCTCCAGATGGGCAGAAGTCTTCATCCAAGCCGGGCAGAAAAGGTCCTCCAGACAGGCAGAAGTCTTCATCCAGACGGCATCTTCTATCTTCATCCATCCGGCGCAGAGCGGCTCCATCTTCAAGACATCCGATGCGGAGCATAATCTTCAAACGACTGCCGACTGAAGAATAAAGGTTCCTTTAAATGACATCATCCAAGATGGCGTCCCTTCAATTCCGATTGGCTGATAGAATTCTATCAGCCAATCGGAATTAAGGTAGAAAAAATCCTATTGGCTGATGAAATCAGCCAATAGGATTGACGTTCAATCCTATTGGCTGATCCAATCAGCCAATAGGATTGAGCTGACATTCTATTGACTGATTGGATCAGTCAATAGAATGTGAGCTCAATCCTATTGGCTGATTGCATCAGCCAATATGATTTTTTCTACCAGAAGTGGAGGAACACTTCTGCCTGGCTTGGATGAAGACTTCTGCCCATCTGGAGGACCACTTCTGCCCGGCTTGGATGAAGAATTCTGCCCACCTGGAGGACCACTTCGCCTGTCTTGGATGAAGACGTCTCCCGGTAAGTCGATCTTCAGTGGGTTAGTGTTAGTTTTTTTAAGGGTGTATTGGGTGGGTTTTATTTCTCTAGATTAGGGTTTGGGCGGCAAAAGAGCTAACTACCCTTTTAAGGGCAATGCTCATCCAAATGTCCTTTTCAGGGCAATGGGGAGCTTAGGTTTTTTTAGATAGTATTTTATTTGGGGGGTTGGTTTGTGGGTGGTGGGTTTTACTGTTGGGGGGGTTGTTTGTATTTTGTTTTACAGGTAAAAGAGCTGATTACTTTGGGGCAATGCCCCGCAAAAGGCCCTTTTAAGGGCTATTGGTAGTTTAGTTTAGGCTAGTGCTTTTTTTTAATTTTGGGGGGGCTTTTAATTTTAATAGGGCTATTAGATTAGGTTTAATTAGTTTAAATTTCTGTAATTTAGTGTTTTTTTGTACTTTAGCTAATTAGGTAATTGTATTTAATTGAGTTAATTTATTTAATTATAGTGTAGTGTTAGGTGTTATTGTAACTTAGGTTAGGTTTTATTTTACAGGTACTTTTGTATTTATTTTAGCTAGATAGTTATTAAATAGTTAATAACTATTTAATAACTATTCTACCTAGTTAAAATAAATACAACCTTGCCTGTAAAATAAAAATAAATCCTATGCTAGCTACAATGTAACTATTATTTATATTGTAGCTAGTTTAGGGTTTATTTTATAGGTAAGTATTTAGTTTTAAATAGGAATAATTTAGTTAATGATAGTAATTTTATTTAGATTTATTTAAATTATATTTAAGTTAGTGGGTGTTAGGTTTAGGGTTAGACTTAGGTTTAGGGGTTAATAACTTTAATATAGTGGCGGTGACGTTGGGGGCAGCAGATTAGGGGTTAATAAATGTAGGTAGGTGGCGGCAATGTTAGGGACAGCAGATTTGGGGTTAATAATATTTAACTAATGTTTGCGAGGCGGGATTGCGGCGGTTTAGGGGTTAATATTTTTATTATAGTGGCGGCGACATTGGGGGCAGCAGATTAGGGGTTAATAAATGTAGGTAGGTTGTGGCGACATTGGGGCGGCAGATTAGGGGTTAATAAATAGTATGTAGGTGTTGAAAATACTAAATTACAAAAAATAAAAAAATACTAAATTATGAAAAATAACAAACGAAATTATCCAAAATAAAAACAATTACACCTAATCTAATAGCCCTATCAAAATAAAAAAGCCCCCCAAAATAAAAAACCTAGCCTACAATAAACTACCAAAAGCCCTTAAAAGGGCCTTTTGTAGGTCATTGCCCTAGAGAAATCAGCTCTTTTCCCTGAAACAAATACAAAGACCCCCTCAACAGTAAATCCCACCACACAACCAACCCCCCAAAATAAAAAACCTAACTCTAAAAAAAAAAAAGCTACCCATTGCCCTGAAAAGAGGATTTGTATGTTTATTGCCCTTAAAAGGGCATTCAGTTCTTTTTCTTGCTCTGAAAAGGGCATTAAGCTCTTTTTTAAAAAAAAAGCCCAAACCCTAATTTAAAAAAAAACACCAAAAAAGTTTAAAAAAACCTAACACTAACCACCGACGATCCACTTACATTTTTTGAAGTCCGGACATCCATCCTCATCCAGGCGGCGAGAAGTTTTCATCCAGGCAGCAAGGTCTTCATCCATCCAGACGGCGTCTTCTATCTTCATCCAGACAGCATATTCTATCTTCTTCAAGGCGGCGTTGAGTGGCTCCATCCTGAAGGCGTGGAGCATCCTCTTCATACAGTCGACGCCGTATACTGAATTTTCAATGCAAGGGAGCATTTTCAAAATGGCGTCCCTTGCATTCCTATTGGCTGATTTGATTTTTTGAAATTCAAATCAGCCAATAGGATGAGAGCTACTGAAATCCTATTTGCTGTTCAAATCAGCCAATAGGATGAGAGCTACTGAAATTCTATTGGCTGATTTGAATAGTGATAAACTTGTAATGGCAGCGCTATGGAGGGTGAAATAACGCAACTTTTGTTGGGTTCGTTTCATGCCCTCTATATCACAAAATTTATAATCTAGGTGTTAGATAATTATATAAGTATTTGTCTAACTTTAAAAAAAAAACTTACAGTAGCCACACAGAGGTTTGATGATTTAATTTTGTTTTTTAAAACTGTTTCTTAAACAGCTCTTTTTTATTTTATATAATTTACAATGACATTTTCTCTTTGTACTTTAAGTTAATACATTTGCTTTAATGTTTAAAAGTTATCATCTTGATCCTCTTCATATAGATAAATTAAGTGCTTGTGTGCTGTTTAGAACCAGCGACAGTCAGTGCAGATACAGTATGGGTTGTTAAATATTTTTTGTTGTATTGTCCACCTCTTGCATATAGCCAACAACCAATGAACATGAATTATTTTGCTGTACAATATGTACTGTATGTTGAATTAATTTTGAGGGATTGCCAATTATGAGCTAGATTAGAAGTGGTACGCTAACTGTTGCATGCAAGCAATATTGTTTTTTTTGCACGCAAAGGAAAGAGTGCTCGTATTATAAGTTGAAAGCAAACGCGATTGCATTTTACGCAGGGTATTGCATTAGAAAACAGTTGCACCAAAAACAACATAAATATATTGAAAATTAAATTTTTCAATCATATAAACACTATCTGATAAAAATTATTTACTTACATATTAAAAAAAAAGTTCTTAAGGTTAATAGGTATATGGTATATGACAAGATATTTGACTGCAAAGGGCTATAATGTATATATACATACATATACATGTCTAAGTATGTGTATGTATGCATATATGTATATGTATATGTATATATACAGTATATATACTGTATATATATATATATATATATATATTTATATATATATATATATATATATGTGTGTGTGTATTTATGTGTTTTACTGTATATTTTTGTGTTTATTTACTGTACATATTTAACATTCTGATCTTCTTCACATGTATTTTTATTGCAAATATATATTACTACCACTTACACCACTTACGACCACTTTATTGGGTACACCTGTTTAATTACTTGGTAACACTAATTGCTAATCAGCGAATCACATGGCAGCAACTCAATGCATTTAGGCATCTAGATGTGGTGAAGATGACTTGCTGAAGTTCAAACTGAGCATCAGAATGGGGAAGAAAGGGAATGTAAGTGACTATGAACGTGGCATGGTTCTTGGTGCCAGACAGGCTGGACTGAGTATTTAAAAAACTGCTGATCTACTGTGATTTTCACGCACAACCATCTCTAGGGTTTACAGAGAATGGTCCAAAAAAGAGAAAATATCCAGTGAGCCGCAGTTTTGTGGACAAAAATGCCTTGTTGATGTCACTGGTCAGAGGAGAATGGGCAGACTGGTTTGAGATGATAGAAAGGCAACAGTAACTCGAAATAGAGATTTGTTTGGTATGAACCTCAACTGCAATATTTACTAGTCACATAACTATATATCACCTAGATTACAAGTTGTGCGTTCGTGTTTTAACGCTGAAAAAATTGTCATTTCAGTGTTAAAACAGCACCGCAGCCATTACAAGTCTTGTCGGTATAGCTGTACCGCAAGCCTTTTAGCCTGTAACGCAACGTCAGTCCTGCACTCGTAAAATTTAAGTTTTTTTCATGGGACTTCCATAGCGCTGCCATTACAAGTTTTGAAGTGAGGCTAAAAAGCTTGCGTTGCAGCCTATACCGACAAGATCCGTTTCGCAATCTAAAAGCAGTAGTTATTAATTTTACGCTACAATACTGTTACATAAAACTCATAACTTAAGTGTTTTACAAAGTGCATTAAACACCAATAAACTACCTATTAACCCCTAAACCGAGCCCCTCCCACATCGCAAAACACTATATTAAAGTTATTAACCACTAATCTGCTGCTCCCGACATCGCCGCCACTATTAAAAATTATTAACCCCATTAAAAAATCCTAACACTACTCTAAAAAATTACAAAATATCTAATTACAAAAAATATAAAAGACTAAGTAACAAAAAATATCAAAAATAAAAAAGAATGACACCTAATCTAATAGCCCTATAAAAATAAAAAAGCCCCTTCAAAATAAAAAAACCCTAGCCTATAATAAACTACCAATAGCCCTTAAAAGGGCTTTTTATAGGGCATTGTCCTAAGTTAAATGGCTCTTTTACCTGTAAAAAAAATATAAAGACACCCAACAGTAAAACCCACCACCCAACCAAGCCCCCAAAATAAAAAACCTAACTCTAACAAAAACCTAAGCTACCCATTGCCCTGAAAAGGGCATTTGTATTGGCATTGCCCTTAAAAAGGCATTTAGCTCTTTTGCATTGCCCTGAAAAGGGCATTTAGCTCATTTACAAAAAGCCCAAACCCTAAAATAAAAAAAAAAACACCCAAAAAAATCTTAAAAAATCCTAACACTAACCCCCGAAGAACCACTTAGAGTTGCTGAAGTCACGCTTGAAGGATCTCCATCACGGCGGCTCCATCTTCATCCAGACGCAGATGACTCCATCTTCATCCAGGCAGCTCTATCTTCATTCAGGCAGCAGGCGGCTCCATCTTCATCCAGGCGGCATCTTCTATCTTCTTCCCGGTGGCATCTTCTATCTTCATCCCGACGACGTGGAGCGGATCCATCCTGAAGAGAAGACATCTGACACAGAGCATCCTCTTCATACTGTCGCCGCCGTACACTGAATCTTCAATGCAAGTTACGAGAATCTAAAAGGGGGCGTCCCTTGCATTCCATTTGGCTGATTTAATTTTGGAAATTCAAATCAGCCAATAGGATGAGAGCTACTGAAATCCTATTGGCTGTTCAAATCACATAACATTATAAGATATATATAGAAATATATATGTAATAATAAAAATAAGAAATATTATACATACTGTAAATATATATATATATATATATATACGTATATATATATATATATATATATATATATATGTGTATATATATATGTATATATATATATATATATATATATATATATGGAGCAAATGGTGTGTATGCACTCCCACTATCAGTCAATAATTGCCAGGGTGCTATAAGAAATGTAAAGTTTGTGGTAATAAGCACTCGCTGGTTTTACGATGTCCGTGTCAACCAAAAAACTTTATTCCATGTGACGTTTCAGGACCAAACATAGTCCCTTCCTCTGACAAACAAATAGTGAACAAAATTAGCCTTTTAAAGGCCCCTAGAGCCCTCCCCCAAACTGCAGCCAATTCAGGCTGGCTGTACAACACACCCCTTCAGAAACAATCCCCCATTAGATAAACAACACGCAATGTGATATTATGTGAATTAATGTGTATTCAAGATCCAGTTTACGGCGGAGACCATATTGAAGTCTGATGTCTTCAGGATAGACTCGCTCCGTGCGGGATGTCTTCAGGATGGACCCGCTCCTCGCTGGATGGATGAAGATAGAAGAGGCCGCATGGATAAAGACTTCGCAGGCTGGATGAAGATGGAAGAGGCCGTCCGGATGAAGACTTATTGCTGGCTTAATGGATCCTTCAAGCGGAACTTCAAAAACTGTAAGTGGATCGTCGGGGGTTAGTGTTAGGTTTCTTTAAGTTTTTTTTGGGTGGATTTTATTTTTAGAGTAGGGTCTGGGCAGTAAAAGAGCTAAATTCCCTTTTAAGGGCAATACCCATACAAATGCCCTTTTCAGGACAATGGGGAGCTTAGGTTTTTTAGATTGGGTTTTTATTTGGGGGGGTTGGTTGTGTGGGTGGTGGGTTTTACTGTTGGGGTGGTGTTTGTATTTTTTTTTATAGGTAAAAGAGCTGATTTCTTTGGGGCAATGTCCCGCAAAAGGCCCTTTTAAGGGCCATTGGTAGTTTATTGCTAGGGGGGGGGGTATTTTGGGGGGGCTTTTTTATTTTGATAGGGTTATTAGATTAGGTGTAATTCTTTTTTATTTTTGATATTGTGTTTTTTTATTTTTTGTAACTTAGTTTTTATTTTTTTTGTAATTTAGAAATTTTTAATTGTAGATTTAAATAATTTGAGTAGGGTTAGGTTTTTAAATATGTAATATAGTTAATTTAATTGGTAGTTTAATGTATTTTTAGTATAATAGTTAGGGTAGGTTAATTAATAGTTTAATATGGTTTAATTTAATTGTAGGATAATAGTTAGGGTAGGTTAATTAATTGTTTAATATAGTTTATTTTTATTCTAAAGGTAAGTTTAAATTTATTATAATCTACACAACAAAAGGGTGAGCGCTAATAAATAGCTAGTGATAACCTCAATGATATATAAGCATGTAAATACAATTAGAATTGCCAGCAATTTGGCATGTTAAAGGAAAGTTCAATTTCAGATTAAGAAGTGTATCTTTCTTCCCAACGATGGCAGCCTCCTCCTCACCAACAATGGTCCAGAGATGCTATATAAAAGACAAAATAAAGGGGCGCCTCATGTGTAGTATCATCAAATAAGCATAAAGCCACAGAAAAAAGCCAAATGGGTACTCACAAGGCTCTGGAGCACACCTATGTGCTTGTAAGGACAAACTGCAGATTTTATCAGGTGTGACAGCTCACCCACAGAGGATATCAGTCATTAAATATTAGATGAGCACACTTATGTGCTAGTAGGAGCAAGCTGGCATATTATGGTAAGGTGTGTCAGCTCACCACCAAGGGACTTTTCCTTAGGATGCAATATCCAAAAGTGGCAGACTTCAGTGTGTTAGGTTTCACTCCAAGCAGGTGCAGGCAGGTAAAATCACTCACAAGAGTATTTTTTAAAAATTAAACAGTTCTATTTATTAAAAACAAATTAAAATACATATACAAAGGAGTGAACTAGGGGCATACAGTCAAGCCCCCTGTAAATGCAACGCGTTTCTCGGCTCATACGCCGTTTCCTCAAGCATATTTTTTACCCTGCTACTGTCCTGCTTTATATACCTACTATCTAGTGCTAACTAACATTTTTCCTCTCTATCCTAAGGGCGTGTACCCTTAATTGGTAACCTTCAACACCTGACTGTTTCAGTGTTTATTTGCAAAGGTATCAGTCTAGTGTGTTAAAATAAAACAAAGGTATAAAGTGAAAATCTATACAGCAATTCATATACATCAATTCATATCCACCTAATAATTCTAAACAATAATCTCTAAACATGTGGAAACAATGTAATCATGAATATAAAACATTCTTTCACATTCATATTATACAATGTATGATATATTCACAGCATTTTTCCTACCATATACAGTTCATCAACAACAACATATTCCAAATTATTTCATATTTCAACATATAATTGAATATAATATGAATGTGAAAGAATGTTTTATATTCATGATTACATTGTTTCCACATGTTTAGAGATTATTGTTTAGAATTTTTAGGTGGATATGAATTGCTGTTTATGAATTGCTGTATAGATTTTCACGTTATACCTTTGTTTTATTTTAACACACTAGACTGATACAATTGCAAATAAACACTAAAACAGTCAGGTGTTGAAGGTTACCAATTAAGGGTACACGCCCTTAGGATAGAGAGGAAAAATGTTAGCACTAGATAATAGGTATATAAAGCAGGACAGTAGCAGGGTAAATAATATGCCTGAAGAAACGGCGTATGAGCCGAGAAACGCATTGCATTTACAGGGGGCTTGACTGTATGCCCCTAGTTCACTCCTTTGTATATGTATTTTAATTTGTTTTTATTAAATAGAACTGTTTAATTTTTAAAAAATACTCTTGTGAGTGATTTTACCTGACTGCACCTGCTTGGAGTGGAACCTAACAGACTGAAGTCTGCCACTTTTGGATATTGCATCCTAAGGAAAAGTCCCTTGGTGGTGAGCTGACACACCTTACCATAATATGCCAGCTTGCTCCTACTAGCACATAAGTGTGCTCATCTAATATTTAATGCCTGATATCCTCTGTGGGTGAGCTGTCACACCTGATAAAATCTGCATCCTGTCCCTACAAGCGCATAGGTGTGCTCCAGAGCCTTGTGAGTACCCATTTGGCTTTTTTCTGTGGCTTTATGCTTATTTGATAATACTACACATGAGGCGCCCCTTTGTTTTGTCTTTTATATAAATTTATTATAAGATAGGGATGTTGTAATTTTAATGTAAAGTTAGCGGGTTGTTAGGTTAACGGGTTAATAGCTTAATTTAGTTTATGGTGATGTGGGGGGCTGGTGGTTTAGGGGTTAATAGGTTTAGTTAGTGGTAGTGATGTGGAAGGCCAGGGGTTTAGGGGTTAATACTTTTATTTAGTTGCGGTGGGGTCCAGGAGCGGCGGGATAGGGGTTAATACTTTTATTTAGTTGTTGTGGGGTCCGGGAGCAGCAGAATAGGGGTTAATACTTGTATTTCGTTGCGGTGGGGTCGGGGAGCAGCAGGAGAGGGGTTAATACATTTTATTTAGTGGCGGCGATGTCGCGGCGGCAGATTAGGGGTGTTTAGACTCAGGATGTATGTTAGGGTGTTAGGTGTAAACGTTTCTGGTTTTCTACCATAGAAATCAATGAGATATCTGGCAGCATCGAACATAAGCTTTCGCTGCTTTCAGACTCCTATTGATTCCTAAGGCATCCACGGCCTCCAGGGTGGCGGATTGAAAACCAGGTACGCTGGGCCGGAATAGCTGTGAGCGTACCGGTTAACTATTTGATAACTTTTAAAAAGTGTCAAATAGTGCCGAATGTGTATTCTGAACATCTGTAATGACGTAAGCATTGATCTGTGTCAGAATGAGACCGGCGGATTGTATGTTACGTCACAGATTTCAAATTTTACCGGTCTGTAGGCTTTGATAACTAGGTCGAATCAAGCTCGCCACAATCACACTGCAGAACTCCAGCTTATTTCAGGTTGATGGCTTGATAAATATCCCCCCATAGACTAAGGTAAAAAAATAAGTGACTAGCTCATCCCACTACTGTGAACCGTGGGACACCCATAGTCCACACAAACTCCATGACCAGATAAAGACAGAACTTTAAAAAAGGCCCCAAAAAAAGGACAACACAAAATAGAACACCAACAACAAGGGAGGGGGCGCCCTATAGCAAATTGCTCACTGAATCTAGTGATATACAGCTATATAATTGTGGGTCCACAGTGTGGAAATAAAACAACCTCAGTGATGAGAAAACTATACCTCATAGAGAAAGAACTATACCTCATAGAGAAAGAACTATACCTCAAAGAGAAAGAGAAGGTTAAAATAGTTAAAAAGTAGCTATACTTCGGTGAAATATATCTCAAAGTGAGAAGCAATATGGTAATACAATAGTGCAATAATAGATAGTATATGGTATACAATGATATATCAGAGCTCAATATAAAAAACAAGCATGAGTACGTAACTCAGTGATGGTTAAATTAAAAGTCACAAAGTTTAGGTAAAAAGTCTCTGGTGAGAAGATCAAGGCAGCTATCTGTAGAGATCCAGGCTGGGATCCAAGGCAGCAATCTACAAAGACAAGAAAAGACAGAAGCGCCACGACAGAAGCCCAATATTGTTTGGTCCAAAATCAGTTTGATATATGAGGGATTGAACTCACATTTATGGAAGCACCTCAATCAGTGCTAAGGAAGCAGTCTGGGATCTATAACAGTCACCCAGAAGACCGACAGCCGGCAATATTATGATGTCTGTATCAGAGAGATAAAAGGAAACACAGGTGCCTATATGAACTAGTATTGTTTTTGCACGGATAATAAAATTGCAAGGAGGAAGAAAGGTACTCACAATAGTTGTAGCATCTCCCTTGATGCTATAGAGGCAGGATGGGATCAATGTGGTCACCCACCAGACTTAATCACATGCCAGCTGGACACAGATGGAAATCCAGGATGACTGGTAATCAGGACAAGACCAGGATACAGCAGTAGTCAGGAATATCCAAAAATGATTGCCTCTCAGCCAGAGGAATAGACAATTAGCAAAAAGTAATAGCAAGTGTTCAAGTATAAAAATAGTTTTATTAAAATAATAAAAACAGAGCGACGCGTTTCTCAGCAACAAGCTGTTTTATCAGGCTTCATACAACATTGAGGAACACTTGCTATATATATACACCCTACATCTTAATAATCTTAATCAATATCACATGGTAATAGGAGGGGCCTAGGATACCATTGGTCCATAGTGGGCCAATCATATTGCCATAAACAAAGTGACTATTCTGTCATATGTTAGAATTCAATTAATACATTTAAAAATTAGCATACCATTGATCAACAGATTGTTTATGGAAAATCCACATAAAGCATCTAGAAAAGATTCACTAAATAGTGAGTATATAAAAATCAATGTATTCTACTAAATATCAATATATCAGGATTTGCATAAATCAATCTGGATCAGATTCATGTCTTTAGGAATAAACAATACATATATACGATTTCTATAGTACAAATGGTGATCCATCACATTTCAAAAGTTCCCAGCCCAAACATGAGCTTTCTAATTAGTATAACGACCCCAATGTTTGTTTGAAAACAGATTCACAAACCTTTATAGGTTCTTAAATAAAGTTCCATTTAGTTACCATTAAGGTATCCTCCATACTTGTGATGTTGAAACAATGTCACTGTTAACAAAGTAGCAAATTGGTTGGCGTGTTGAGTAATAAAGTGCGCATGTTTTTGCACTACACATCAACAAAACAAATCTATTGTTTTGTTGGCACCTAATGTATGGCGTTTCTAAGTGGGAATTTGGAGTGCATTAGAGTTACTTAATCATCTGCGAACTAAACCTAAATTACTTTGATAAGGAAGAGAAAAGGATACCAATCGCGTATACGTTATAATGAAATAACACTCTCAGAGCCCGTTACGGCTAACAGATAATCAAATGAGCCTAATGCTCTGACGTTTGTACTAGTGATTGGATAGGGGAAATCGTGATAGTCAATATGGGCATGGAGAGGCGGGGCAGAGTGATAGTAATACTACGTTCTGGGGTTTATTACGGCACAAAAACTAAATAAATAGTTAGACCAGAATGTCTATTGCAAGCCCATAAGAGCGTGTAGATATTAATCACATATACGTTGGGATAAGAAAACGATCTCACAGCCTGTTGCGGCTAGTGATTGGATAATCTCACAGTCTATTACGGCTAACGGATTATCAAGTGAGCCCAATGTTCTGACGTTTAGGCTAGTGATTGGATAAGAGAAATTGTCTGAATGGGTCTGGGCATGGTGAGGCGGGCAAAAATGATAATAATAAATTCTGACGTTTACTACAACTTGAAACTGAATGATTGGATAAGAGTGTCTGTTGTGTGCCCTGAAGGGCGTGTTTAACACAGTTTCAATTTTAACATGCACATTGGTTTTGCGCAAATTGTGGTAGTCCCTAATTGATATTATGCACATAGTACCAAATGCCAAACAGGCACTTAATTCTTGTATGTTACACCTCAAGGGTATAATATATTAAAATACATTACTTATAGAATAGGTTATGGGCATGATCGTGTCACGGTCAATGTACAATCAGACGGCCAGAACTCCCACAGTGGCTAGAACTGCAATGTACATGACATAAATAATTTAACATTGGGCAATGAATGATATAACTAAATAAATGAAATAAATACTTATTAATCTATATAATAGAGAGTGTCAGACCTATAAGAATGCGACCTCTTTTATACAGGGAGTGCAGAATTATTAGGCAAATGAGTATTTTGACCACATCATCCTCTTTATGCATGTTGTCTTACTCCAAGCTGTATAGGCTTGAAAGCCTACTACCAATTAAGCATATTAAGTGATGTGCATCTCTGTAATGAGAAGGGGTGTGGTCTAATGACATCAACACCCTATATCATGTGTGCATAATTATTAGGCAACTTCCTTTCCTTTGGCAAAATGGGTCAAAAGAAGGACTTGACAGGCTCAGAAAAGTCAAAAATAGTGAGATATCTTGCAGAGGGATGCAGCACTCTTAAAATTGCAAAGCTTCTGAAGCGTGATCATCGAACAATCAAGCGTTTCATTCAAAATAGTCAACAGGGTCGCAAGAAGCGTGTGGAAAAACCAAGGCGCAAAATAACTGCCTATGAACTGAGAAAAGTCAAGCGTGCAGCTGCAAAGATGCCACTTGCCACCAGTTTGGCCATATTTCAGAGCTGCAACATCACTGGAGTGCCCAAAAGCACAAGGTGTGCAATACTCAGAGACATGGCGAAGATAAGAAAGGCTGAAAGACGACCACCACTGAACAAGACACACAAGCTGAAATGTCAAGACTGGGCCAAGAAATATCTCAAGACTGATTTTTCTATTGTTTTATGGACTGATGAAATGAGAGTGAGTCTTGATGGGCCAGATGGATGGGCCCGTGGCTGGATTGGTAAAGGGCAGAGAGCTCCAGCCCAACTCAGACGCCAGCAAGGTGGAGGTGGAGTACTGGTTTGGGCTGGTATCATCAAAGATGAGCTTGTGGGGCCTTTTCGGGTTGAGGATGGAGTCAAGCTCAACTCCCAGTCCTACTGCCAGTTTCTGGAAGACACCTTCTTCAAGCAGTGGTACAGGAAGAAGTCTGCATCCTTCAAGAAAAACATGATTTTCATGCAGGACAATGCTCCATCACACGCGTCCAAGTACTCCACAGCGTGGCTGGCAAGAAAGGGTATAAAAGAAGAAAATCTAATGACATGGCCTCCTTGTTCACCTGATCTGAACCCCATTGAGAACCTGTGGTCCATCATCAAATGTGAGATTTACAAGGAGGGAAAACAGTACACCTCTCTGAACAGTGTCTGGGAGGCTGTGGTTGCTGCTGAATGCAATGTTGATGGTGAACAGATCAAAACACTGACAGAATCCATGGATGGCAGGCTTTTGAGTGTCCTTGCAAAGAAAGGTGGCTATATTGGTCACTGATTTGTTTTTGTTTTGTTTTTGAATGTCAGAAATGTATATTTGTGAATGTTGAGATGTTATATTGGTTTCACTGGTAAAAATAAATAATTGAAATGGGTATATATTTGTTTTTTGTTAAGTTGCCTAATAATTATGCACAGTAATAGTCACCTGCACACACAGATGTCCCCCTAAAATAGCTATAACTAAAAACAAACTAAAAACTACTTCCAAAACTATTCAGCTTTGATATTAATGAGTTTTTTGGGTTCATTGAGAATATGGTTGTTGTTCAATAATAAAATTAATCCTCAAAAATACAACTTGCCTAATAATTCTGCACTCCCTGTACTCTTACCAATATCATTGGTGTAATAATAGTTTCAAATGAATACTATAAGAAAAAATAAATAACAATTGGTTGTCAAACAGTGATAAGGATATGATGTAAGGTGTAACGACATATCTCAAAATTATTGTTGTGATAGATAGAAGAAAGAGTACTGTGAACGTGAGAATGTGATATATTAGACCAGATAAGGGAAGCCTATTGTTCCATTATAAGGATAAATATTTATATAAATATGGGTATGCAATGGTTGATAAGACATTCACTGGGTGAGCAGTAGTTAATGAGACATTCTCACATTATGAGAAATCCTAGGGACTAGGGGTGACAATGGTAGATAGTAACCGGTGCATGATCAAAGTGAGTGATATGAAATATATATGTATCTATCCACTAGTTGAGTTTAGTTAAAAACTCAAGTGATATAAAAATAGAATAAATAAAAATGGGAATGCATATGTCTACGTGAGGAATGTGAAGTGACTATATCAAGGTGTGTGATAATATGTGTTAAAAGGATAATAATATTATCCATGGACTATACTAGATAAATAAATTAGTCAAATAAAATGATTAGGGAACTGAATAACAGATATTAGAGTATACCAGGGCTGTAATAGTGTTATAAATGTTGTAGTATATCAAGGACTATATTAGTGTGAGTGTAATGGTGTTGAGATCTCTATTTGAGAGCATTGAAGATGTAATATATATCACATATTTATCATAGATCAAAGGCCGCTAGATCGACACATTCATTAAGGCCATCCGGTGCTAAAGTATGTAATTTATGAATCCAATAGGTTTCTCTGCGACGCAGAGTTAACATAGGATTATGGCTATTGTGAGGTATCTGTTCTATGGGTAATATAGATAGTGTTTTCGGACTACCTTTGTGCGCATATGCGCAATGTCTAGACAGGCTGTGTTTCAAGAATTTCCTCTTGATATTATATACATGTTCGCTCCACCGTTTCTTAATAGTACGTCCTGTGCGGCCCACATACTGGTCCCCACAGACGCAACTGATTAAATAGACTACATACGTTGATTCGCATGTTAGCCTTTTATTAATTTTAAAATTTTCTCCTGTTTGATTAGAGGTAAAGAGATTAGTCCCACTTTTGATTGACCTGCACATGTTACATCTGGATTTTAAGCATTTGAATAACCCATGTCTAGGCAAAAAATTTTCAAAAAGTTCTTATTAGGCCCCAGATTCTGTTGATGATTCTTATTTTTGTCTCTAACTACTTTGCTAGGGGCTAATTTATTTTTAAGTGTGGGGGCCCTCCTATATACGACACGGGGCTTAGAAGAAATATGTTTTTTAAGAAAAGGGTCATCACAAACTGTCGGCCAATATTTATGGATGATTTGCTTGATTTCCCTAAATTGATTACTATAACCTGTTATAAACAAAGGGGTTTTGAGTGTATCAGAGGGTTGTGATTTTGTTTCTTTATTCTCTTTCTTATCGGGTATTAAGTATTTATCTCTATCATCATTAAGAGCTCTAAGGTATTCATTTTGTACCAAATCTAACGGATAGCCTTTTTCCAAAAAGCTATCCTTTAGTATGGTAGACTGTTTGATATATCCTTCTACTGTACTACAATTATGCCTGATGCGCCTAAATTGTCCGTATGGCACATTTTTCTTCCAGCTATAGTAATGATTGCTCTTAAAGTTAAGAAAACTGTTGCAATCTACTTTTTTGAAAAAAGTTTCAGATGATATAGTTCCAGTTTCTGAAAAGTATAATGATAGATCTAAGTATTCAATCCTCGTTGGTTGAATATTACTTGTGAATTCAAGACCAAAATAATTGAGATTAAGGGATGATGAGAATGATATGGCTTCTTCATGTGTCCCCCTAAAGATGAAGATGAGGTCATCTATATAACGGCCATAGAACACCAGACCCGCACCCATAGGAGACCCATAAACATAGGTCTCCTCAAATTTGCCCATATAGAGATTGGCAAAACTGGGTGCGAATCTGGTGCCCATGGCCGTACCTTTTGTTTGAAGATAGTACCTTCCCTGATAGATAAAATAATTATGGTGTAATATGAAACGTATTATATCAGTAATGAACAATTGTTGTTTATGGGGCATATATATATCAGTTTCCAAATATGATTGGATCACTGTCAGGCCCTTGTCGTGGGGGATATTGGAGTACAACGAGCTCACATCGCTCGTTATCCACCAAATATCAGAACTATTTGTAGTCAATCCTAAGTTTGTGAGTTTGTTGAGTAAATCGGTAGAATCTTTGATGTAAGAAGGCAAAGTGATTACATGCTTCTGTAAAAATGAATCCACATAGGCAGACAGATGATCAGTTAAGCTGTCAATGCCAGCCACTATAGGCCTTCCAGGGGGATTGGACGTGTCCTTGTGGATTTTGGAAAGATGGTAATAGAAAGCAACACAAGGATTTTTAGGATAAAGGTACTCTTTTTCTTTTTTGGTGATAATTCCTTCATCAAATCCTTCAGATAGAAGGGAAAGAAGTTGTTTGGAAAATATAAGGGTCGGGTCATTAGGTAATATCCTATAGTGGCTGGCATCATTAAGAATTCTGTCTGCCTCCAGGATATAGTCTTGGATATTCTGAATTACTGTCCCACCAACCTTATCCGCTTGGCGGATTACTAGATTACTATTAGTGCTTAAAGAGTTAAGGGCTTGTCATTCACCCGGACTTAGATTACTCTTATATCTGGATTTTTTGGGCAGTCTTTCAAGGTCCTTAAGAACCACTGACTAGTATATACTGATATGTGAGTTTTTGATTCTAGGGGGGTTAAAGTTAGATTTTGGTTTAAAGTCTGTATGTATGTATTTTTCAGTAAGTTGTTCCCCAAGAGTATCAGGTTCATAAGTGAGGATACCATCATTCAAACGCTCATGCATAGTGTCTACAATTATAGGCTTGCTAGTGGTGTGTTTAAGTCGTTTTTCCGCAAAATACTTTTGTAGAGATAATTTCCTAGTGAAACTATTAACATCCACAAATAACTGGAACATATTCGAATTGTTTGAAGGACAAAAGGATAGCCCCTTTCCCAACACCCTAATCTCATCATCGGTTAGCTCATGGTTAGACAGATTGAAAATACCCTTCCTAAATTTTAGTAATTTTTCTTTTTTGGCGGTTGTAGATCTTCCGCGGTGGTCGGGGGGACATAGACCACTGCTCTATTGGATGGTTTTGATCCACCTCTAAAAAAGGGGTACAACCCAATTCCCCATTATGTAAAGAGGGGGGATTGTTAATAGGTAGTTGATCATCATTAGTTAATAAATGATATCTATTTTCTGACTCAAATGACCTAAAGGTAGTTCCAGGTTGGTAATTATGATCCTGAGCTTTATACAAATCATGGTTGGGTCTCTCTCTGGGTGTCGGATTGTCCATATGTATGTTGGTCAATGTGTGTCGTTGAGCTTCATGGTTGTATTCATGGATTCTCTGTGAATTGTGATTTGACCTCTCTTTGGGTGTATGTTTATCAACATGTGTACGGGTTGATGTATATCGTGGGGCATCATAGCGACTAGAGTGTCTACTAGAATCATAGTTATGTGAATCAGATGAATTATCAACTTGGTGGGGATTATGATTGTTATATCTGTTCCCGTAATTCTGTTCACTATTATTGTATCTATACCCATAGTCGTGTTCTCTAGGCCTATCCGACCTATTATGATTATGGTAATTTGAATCGTTTATATTATTATACGGACGGTCATAGTTGGAATGTGTATCATAATGTCTTTGTTGATGTCTGATGTGTTCCCTCATGGGATTTTGATCATATTGTCTCGGTTTGTTATAATGTGTTTTTCTCTCATCATTATAATTATTCTGTTCAAATTGTTGGAATCTAGAATGTGTATTGTGACTCATATGTGATCGGTTGTTATTTGATCTTTTATTAAAATTTCTGTGATTGTTGTTCTTAGTATTTGTATCTGGAAAATATGTATAAGTCCTCCTATTGGAGGTACGATTGAAAGTGTATACTTCACCTTTGGTGTAATCTCCATCATCCCTAATAAACTTTTAATTTTTCTTTTTTATGATTTCTTTTTGGTATTCATCTGCATTATCATAAGCTAATTTCCTTTCCTTTTCAAAGTCATTAAAGCCACTAAATTTTTCTAGATCTTTTTGAACTTGATCAATCTCTACACCTACTTCAGTGTATAATTTCCGTCTGTGTTTGATTAGAATATCTAGAAAGGTCTGACCACAGACATTGAGGGCCTCTTCCCATTCTTTTAGGACTTCAGAGTCCTCTTTGAAAGAGCAGTTTTTCAACACTCTAAGGCCTCTGGGAATTTGGTTTTTCTTTTTGTATTTTTTGAGGGTCTCAGAGTCCCACCAATGTCAGTGCTCCGCCTTCAACAGATTCTCCAATCTTTGGAACAAATTAATCATAGAAGGTGCAGGGTTATTTGGTTCGTTAATAGATTCAGAGGAATATGCATCACCATTAACTAGCCTTCTATTAGATCTCTCTAATGTAGATAACATGTTGTAAGAATTAGGTAGGTCGACAGCCCCTAGTGGCCAAAAACCAGACACACTGTGAACAGTGTATCTAGGAAACAACAACAACAAGGGAGGGGGCGCCCTATAGCAAATTGCTCACTGAATCTAGTGATATACAGCTATATAATTGTGGGTCCACAGTGTGGAAATAAAACAACCTCAGTGATGAGAAAACTATACCTCATAGAGAAAGAACTATACTTCATAGAGAAAGAACTATTCCTCAAAGAGAAAGAGAAGGTTAAAATAGTTAAAAAGTA
Organism: Bombina bombina; assembly: GCF_027579735.1. Lineage (NCBI taxonomy): Eukaryota > Metazoa > Chordata > Amphibia > Anura > Bombinatoridae > Bombina > Bombina bombina. Next base: position 841,863,864 of record NC_069501.1, read on the forward strand.
GCTATACTTCGGTGAAATATATCTTAAAGTGAGAAGCAATATGGTAATACAATAGTGCAATAATAGATAGTATATGGTATACAATGATATATCAGAGCTCAATATAAAAAAGAAGCATGAGTATGTAACTCAGTGATGGTTAAATTAAAAGTCACAAAGTTTAGGTAAAAAGTCTCTGGTGAGAAGATCAAGGCAGCTATCTGTAGAGATCCAGGCCGGGATCCAAGGCAGCAATCTACAAAGACAAGAAAAGACAGAAGCGCCACATGGCCCAATATTGTTTGGTCCAAAATCAGTTTGATATATGAGGGATTGAACTCACATTTATGGAAGCACCTCAATCAGTGCTAAGGAAGCAGTCTGGGATCTATAACAGTCACCCAGAAGACCGACAGCCGGCAATAATATGATGTCTGTATCAGAGAGATAAAAGGAAACACAGGTGCCTATATGGCCTAGTATTGTTTTTGCATGAATAATACAATTGCAAGGATGAAGAAAGGTACTCACAATAGTTGTAGCATCTCCCTTGATGCTATAGAGGCAGGATGGGATCAATGTGGTCACCCACCAGACTTAATCACAGGCCAGCTGGAAATCCAGGATGACTGGTAATCATGACAAGACCAGGATACAGCAGTAGTCAGGAATATCCAAAAATGATTGCCTCTCAGCCAGAGGAATAGACAATTAGCAAAAAGTAATAGCAAGTGTTCAAGTATAAAAATAGTTTTATTAAAATAATAAAAACAGAGCGACGCGATTCTCAGCAACAAGCTGTTTCATCAGGCTTCATACAACATTGAGGAACACTTGCTATATATATACACCCTACATCTTAATAATCCTTAATCAATATCACATGGTAATAAGAGGGGCCTAGGATACCATTGGTCCATAGTGGGCCAATCATATTGCCATAAACAAGTGACTATTCTGTCATATGTTAGAATTCAATTAATACATTTAATAATTAGCATACCATTGATCAACAGATTGTTTATGGAAAATCCACATAAAGCATCTAGAAAAGATTCACTAAATAGTGAGTATATAAAAATCAATGCATTCTACTAAATATCAATATATCAGGATTTGCATAAATCAATCTTGATCAGATTCATGTCTTTAGGAATAAACAATACATATATACGATTTCTATAGTACAAATGGTGATCCATCACATTTCATAAGTTCCCAGCCCAAACATGAGCTTTCTAATTAGTATAACGACCCCAATGTTTGTTTGAAAACAGATTCACAAACCTTTATAGGTTCTTAAATAAAGTCCCATTTAGTTACCATTAAGGTATCCTCCATACTTGTGATGTTGAAACAATGTCACTGTTAACAAAGTAGCAAATTGATTGGCGTGTTGAGTAATAAAGTGCGCATGTCTTTGCACTACACATCAACAAAACAAATCTATTGTTTCGTTGGCACCTAATGTGTGGCGTTTCTAAGTGGGAATTTGGAGTGCATTAGAGTTACTTAATCATCTGCGAACTAAACCTAAATTACTTTGATAAGGAAGAGAAAAGGATACCAATCGCGTATACGTTATAATGAAATAACACTCTCAGAGCCCGTTACGGCTAACAGATAATCAAATGAGCCTAATGCTCTGACGTTTGTACTAGTGATTGGATAGGGGAAATCGTGTAAGTGAATATGGGCGTGGAGAGGCGGGGCAGAGCGATAGTAATACTACGTTCTGGGGTTTATTACGGCACAAAAACTAAATAAATAGTTAGACCAGAATGTCTATTGCAAGCCCATAAGAGCGTGTAGATATTAATCACATATACGTTGGGATAAGAAAACGATCTCACAGCCTGTTGCGGCTAACGGATTGTCAAATGAGCCCAATGCTCTGACTTCTAGGCTAGTGATTGGATAATCTCACAGTGTATTACGGCTAACGGATTATCAAGTGAGCCTGATGTTCTGATGTTTAGGCTAGTGATTGGATAAGAGAAATTGTCTGAATGGGTCTGGGCGTGGTGAGGCGGGCAAAAATGATAATAATAAATTCTGACGTTTACTACAACTTGAAACTGAATGATTGGATAAGAGTGTCTGTTGTGTGCCCTGAAGGGCGTGTTTAACACAGTTTCAATTTTAACATTCACATTTGTTTTGCGCAAATTGTGGTAGTCCCTAATTGATATTATGCACATAGTACCAAATGCTAAACAGGCACTTAATTCTTGTATGTTACACCTCAAGGGTATAATATATTAAAATACATTACTTATAGAATAGGTTATGGGCATGATCGTGTCACGGTCAATGTACAATCAGACGGCCAGAACTCCCACAGTGGCTAGAACTGCAATGTACATGACATAAATAATTTACCATTGGGCAATGAATGATATAACTAAATAAATTAAATAAATACTTATTAATCTATATAATAGAGAGTGTCAGACCTATATAGTCACTTCACATTCCTCACGTAGACATATGCATTCCCATTTTTATTCATTCTATTTTTATATCACTTGAGTTTTTAACTAAACTCAACTAGTGGATATATACATATATATTTCATATCACTCACTTTGATCATGCACCGGTACTCTTTCTTCTATCTATCACAACAATAATTTTGAGATATGTCGTTACACGTTACATCATATCCTTATCACTGTTTGACAACCAATTGTATATTATTTATTCTTATAGTATTCATTTGAAACGATTATTACACCAATGATATTGGTAAGAGTATAAAAGAGGTCGCATTCTTATAGGCCTGACACTCTCTATTATATAGATTAATAAGTATTTATTTCATTTATTTAGTTATATCATTCATTGCCCAATGTTAAATTATTTATGTCATGTACATTGCAGTTCTAGCCACTGTGGGAGTTCTGGCCGTCTGATTGTACATTGACCGTGACACGATCATGCCCATAACCTATTCTATAAGTAATGTATTTTAATATATTATACCCTTGAGGTGTAACATACAAGAATTAAGTGCCTGTTTGGCATTTGGTACTATGTGCATAATATCAATTAGGGACTACCACAATTTGTGCAAAACCAATGTGCATGTTAAAATTGAAACTGTGTTAAACACGCCCTTCAGGGCACACAACAGACACTCTTATCCAATCATTCAGTTTCAAGTTGTAGTAAACGTCAGAATTTATTATTATAATTTTTGCCCGCCTCACCACGCCCAGACCCATTCAGACAATTTCTCTTATCCAATCACTAGCCTAAACGTCAGAACATTGGGCTCACTTGATAATCCGTTAGCTGTAATAGACTGTGAGATTATCCAATCACTAGCCTAGACGTCAGATCATTGGGCTCATTTGACAATCCGTTAGCCGCAACAGGCTGTGAGATCGTTTTCTTATCCCAACGTATATGTGATTAATATCTACACGCTCTTATGGGCTTGCAATAGACTTTCTGGTCTAACTATTTATTTAGTTTTTGTGCCGTAATAAACCCCAGAATGTAGTATTAGTATCACTCTGCCCCGCCTCTCCACGCCCATATTCACTTACACGATTTCCCCTATCCAATCACTAGTACAAACGTCAGAGCGTTAGGCTCATTTAATTATCTGTTAGCCGTAACGGGCTCTGAGAGTGTTATTTCATTATAACGTATACGCGATTGGCATCCTTTTCTCTTCCTTATCAAAGTAATTTAGGTTTAGTTCGCAGATGATTAAGTAACTCTAATGCACTCCAAATTCCCACATAGAAATGCCACACATTAGGTGCCAACGAAACAATAGATTTGTTTTGTTGATGTGTAGTGCAAAGACATGCGCACTTTACTACTCAACACGCCAACCAATTTGCTACTTTGTTAACAGTGACATTGTTTCAACATCACAAGTATGGAGGATACCTTAATGGTAATATAAAGGTTTGTGAATCTGTTTTCAAACAAACATTGGGGTCTTTATACTAATTAGAAAGCTCATGTTTGGGCTGGGAACTTATGAAATGTGATGGATCACCATTTGTACTATAGAAATCATATATATGTATTGTTTATTCCTAAAGACATGAATCTGATCCAGATTGATTTATGCAAATCCTGATATATTGATATTTAGTAGAATACATTGATTTTTATATACTCACTATTTAGTGAATCTTTTCTAGATGCTAGATGTGGATTTTCCATAAACAATCTGTTGATCAATGGTATGCTAATTTTTAAATGTATTAATTGAATTCTAACATATGACAGAATAGTCACTTTGTTTATGGCAATATGTTTGGCCCACTATGGACCAATGGTATCCTAGGCCCCTCTTATTACCATGTGATATTGATTAAGATTATTAAGATGTAGGGTGTATATATATAGCAAGTTTTCCTCAATGTTGTATGAAGACTGATGAAACAGCTTGTTGCTGAGAAACGCGTCGCTCTGTTTTTATTATTTTAATAAAACTATTTTTATACTTGAACACTTGCTATTACTTTTTGCTAATTGTCTATTCCTCTGGCTGAGAGGCAATCATTTTTGGATATTCCTGACTACTGCTGTATCCTGGTCTTGTCCTGATTACCAGTCATCCTGGATTTCCATCTGTGTCCAGCTGGCCTGTGATTAAGTCTGGTGGGTGACCACATTGATCCCATCCTGCCTCTATAGCATCAAGGGAGATGCTACAACTATTGTGAGTACCTTTCTTCCTCCTTGCAATTGTATTATCCATGCAAAAACAATACTAGGCCATATAGGCACCTGTGTTTCCTTTTATCTCTCTGATACAGACATCATATTATTGCCAGCTGTCGGTCTTCTGTGTGACTGTTATAGATCCCAGACTGCTTCCTTAGCACTGATTGAGGTGCTTCCATAAATGTGAGCTCAATACCTCATATATCAAACTGATTTTGGACCAAACAATATTGGGCCATGTGGCGCTTCTGTCTTTTCTTGTCTTTGTAGATTGCTGCCTTGGATCCCAGCCTGGATCTCTACAGATAGCTGCCTTGATCTTCTCACCAGAGACTTTTTACCTAAACTTTGTGACTTTTAATTTAACCATCAATGAGTTACTTACTCATGCTTGTTTTTTATATTGAGCTCTGATATATCATTGTATACCATATACTATCTATTATTGCACTATTGTATTACCATATTGCTTCTCACTTTGAGATATATTTCACCGAAGTATAGCTACTTTTTAACTATTTTAACCTTCTCTTTCTCTTTGAGGTATAGTTCTTTCTCTATGAGGTATAGTTCTTTCTCTATGAGGTATAGTTTTCTCATCACTGAGGTTGTTTTATTTCCACACTGTGGACCCACAATTATATAGCTGTATATCACTAGATTCAGTGAGCAATTTGCTATAGGGCGCCCCCTCCCTTGTTGTTGTTGTTTCCTAGATACACTGTTCACAGTGTGTCTAGTTTTTGGCCACTAGGGAGTGTCGACCTACCTAATTCTTACAACATGTTATCTACATTAGAGAGATCTAATAGAAGGCTAGTTAATGGTGATGCATATTCCTCTGAATCTATTAACGAACCAAGTAACCCTGCATCTTCTATGATTAATTTGTTCCAAAGATTGGAGAATCTGTTGAAGGCGGAGCACTGACATTGGTGGGACTCTGAGACCCTCAAAAAATACAAAAAGAAAAACCAAATTCCCAGAGGCCTTAGAGTGTTGAAAAACTGCTCTTTCAAAGAGGACTCTGAAGTCCTAAAAGAATGGGAAGAGGCCCTCAATGTCTGTGGTCAGACCTTTCTAGATATTCTAATCAAACACAGACGGAAATTATACACTGAAGTAGGTGTAGAGATTGATCAAGTTCAAAAAGATCTAGAAAAATTTAGTGGCTTTAATGACTTTGAAAAGGAAAGGAAATTAGCTTATGATAATGCAGATGAATACCAAAAAGAAATCATAAAAAAGAAAAATTAAAAGTTTATTAGGGATGATGGAGATTACACCAAAGGTGAAGTATACACTTTCAATCGTAGCTCCAATAGGAGGACTTATACATATTTTCCAGATACAAATACTAAGAACAACAATCACTGAAATTTTAATGAAAGATCAAATAACAACCGATCACATATGAGTCACAATACACATTCTAGATTCCAACAATTTGAACAGAATAATTATAATGATGAGAGAAAAACACATTATAACAAACCGAGACAATATGATCAAAACCACATGAGGGAACACATCAGACATCAACAAAGACATTATGATACACATTCCAACTATGACCGTCCGTATAATAATATAAACGATTCAAATTACCATAATCATAATAGGTCGGATAGGCCAAGAGAACACGACTATGGGTATAGATACAATAATAGTGAACAGGATTACGGGAAAAGATATAACAATCACAATCCACACCAAGTTGATAATTCATCTGATTCACATAACTATGATTCTAGTAGACACTCTAGTCGCTATGATGCCCCACGATATACATCAACCCGTACACATGTTGATAAACATACACCCAAAGAGAGGTCAAATCACAATTCACAGAGAATCCATGAATACAACCATGAAGCTCAATGACACACATTGACCAACATACATATGGACAATCCGACACCCAGAGAGAGACCCAACCATGATTTGTATAAAGCTTAGGATCATAATTACCAACCTGGAACTACCTTTAGGTCATTTGAGTCAGAAAATAGATATCATTTATTAACTAATGATGATCAACTACCTATTAACAATCCCCCCTCTTTACATAATGGGGAATTGTGTCGTACCCCTTTTTTAGAGGTGGGTCAAAACCATCCAATAGAGCAGTGGTCTATGTCCCCCTGACCACCGCGTCAAAAAAGAGCGCACAGAAACGGGGAAGTAGAGGAAGATCTACAACCGCCAAAAAAGAAAAATTACTAAAATTTAGGAAGGGTATTTTCAATCTGTCTAAACATGAGCTAACTGATGATGAGATTAGGGTGTTGGGAAAGGGGCTATCCTTTTGTCCTTCAAACAATTCGAATATGTTCCAGTTATTTGTGGATGTTAATAGTTTCACTAGGAAATTATCTCTACAAAAGTATTTTGCGGAAAAACGACTTAAACACACCACTAGCAAGCCTATAATTGTAGACACTATGCATGAGCGTTTGAATGATGGTATCCTTACTTATGAACCTGATACTCTTCTTACTGAAAAATACATACATACAGACTTTAAACCAAAATCTAACTTTAACCCCCCTAGGATCAAAAACTCACATATCAGTATATACCAGTCAATGGTTCTTAAGGACCTTGAAAGACTGCCCAAAAAATCCAGCTATAAGAGTAATCTAAGTCCGGGTGAACGACAAGCCCTTAACTCTTTAAGCACTAATAGTAATCTAGTAATCTGCCAAGCGGATAAGGGGGGTGGAACAGTAATTCAGAATATCCAAGACTATATCCTGGAGGCAGACAGAATTCTTAATGATGCCAGCCACTATAGGATATTACCTAATGACCGACCCTTATATTTTCCAAACAACTTCTTTCCTTTCTATCTTAAGGATTTGATGAAGGAATTATCACCAAAAAAGAAAAAGAGTACCTTTATCCTAAAAATCCTTGTGTTGCTTTCCATTACCATCTTCCCAAAATCCACAAGGATACGTCCAATCCCCCTGGAAGGCCTATAGTGGCTGGCATTGACAGCTTAACTGATCATCTGTCTGCCTATGTGGATTCATTTTTACAGAAGCATGTAATCACTTTGCCTTCTTACATCAAAGATTCTACTGATTTACTCAACAAACTCACAAACTTAGGATTGACTACAAATAGTTCTGATATTTGGTGGATAACGAGTGATGTGAGCTCGTTGTACTCCAATATCCCCCACGACAAGGGTCTGACAGTGATCCAATCATATTTGGAAACTGATATATATATATGCCCCATAAACAACAATTGTTCATTACTGATATAATACGTTTCATATTACACCATAATTATTTTATCTATCAGTGAAGGTACTATCTTCAAACAAAAGGTATGGCCATGGGCACCAGATTCGCACCCAGTTTTGCCAATCTCTATATGGGCAAATTTGAGGAGACCCATGTTTATGGGTCTCCTATGGGTGCGGGTCTGGTGTTCTATGGCCGTTATATAGATGACCTCATCTTCATCTTTAGGGGGACACATGAAGAAGCCATATCATTCTAATCATCCCTTAATCTCAATGATTTTGGTCTTGAATTCACAAGTAATATTCAACCAACGAGGATTGAATACTTAGATCTATCATTATACTTTTCAGAAACTGGAACTATATCATCTGAAACTTTTTTCAAAAAAGTAGATTGCGACAGTTTTCTTAACTTTAAGAGCAATCATTACTATAGCTGGAAGAAAAATGTGCCATACGGACAATTTAGGCGCATCAGGCGTAATTGTAGTACAGTAGAAGGATATATCAAACAGTCTACCATACTAAAGGATAGATTTTTGGAAAAAGGCTATCCGTTACATTTGGTACAAAATGGATACCTTAGAGCTCTTAATGATGATAGAGATAAATACTTAATACCCGATAAGAAAGAGAATAAAGAAACAAAATCACAACCCTCTGATACACTCAAAACCCCTTTGTTTATAACAGGTTATAGTAATCAATTTAGGGAAATCAAGCAAATCATCCATAAATATTGGCCGATAGTTTGTGATGACCCGTTTCTTAAAAACCATATTTCTTCTAAGCCCCGTGTCGTATATAGGAGGGCCCCCACACTTAAAAATAAATTAGCCCCTAGCAAAGTAGTTAGAGACAAAAATAAGAATCATCAACAGAATCTGGGGCCTAATAAGAACTTTTTGAACAATTTTTTTGCCTAGACATGGGTTATTCAAATGCTTAAAATCCAAATGTAACATGTGCAGGTCAATCAAAAGTGGGACTAATTTCTTTACCTCTAATCAAACAGGAGAAAATTTTAAAATTAATAAAAGGCTAACATGCGAATCAACGTATGTAGTCTATTTAATCAGTTGCGTCTGTGGGGACCAGTATGTGGGCCGCACAGGACGTACTATTAGGAAACGGTGGAGCGAACATGTATATAATATCAAGAGGAAATTCTTGAAACACAGCCTGTCTAGACATTGCGCATATGCGCACAAAGGTAGTCCGAAAACACTATCTATATTACCCATAGAACAGATACCTCGCAATAGCCATAATCCTATGTTAACTCTGCGTCGCAGAGAAACCTATTGGATTCATAAATTACATACTTTAGCACTGGATGGCCTTAATGAATGTGTCGATCTAGCGGCCTTTGATCTATGATAAATATGTGATATATATTACATCTACAATGCTCTCAAATAGAGATCTCAACACCATTACACTCACACTAATATAGTCCTTGATATACTACAACATTTATAACACTATTATAGCCCTGGTATACTCTAATATCTGTTATTCAGTTCCCTAATCATTTTATTTGACTAATTTATTTATCTAGTATAGTCCATGGATAATATTATTATCCTTTTAACACATATTATCACACACCTTGATATAATCACTTCACATTCCTCACGTAGACATATGCAATCCCATTTTTATTTATTCTATTTTTATATCACTTGAGTTTTTAACTAAACTCAACTAGTGGATAGATACATATATATTTCATATCACTCACTTTGATCATGCACCGGTTACTATCTACCATTGTCACCCCTAGTCCCTAGGATTTCTCATAATGTGAGAATGTCTCATCAACCACTGCTCACCCATTGAATGTCTTATCAACCATTGCTTACCCATATTTATATAAATATTTATCCTTATAATGGAACAATAGGCTTCCCTTATCTGGTCTAATATATCACATTCTCACGTTCACAGTACTCTTTCTTCTATCTATCACAACAATAATTTTGAGATATGTCGTTACACATTACATCATATCCTTATCACTGTTTGACAACCAATTGTATACTATTTATTCTTATAGTATTCATTTGAAACTATTATTACACCAATGATATTGGTAAGAGTATAAAAGAGGTTGCATTCTTATAGGTCTGACACTCTCTATTATATAGATTAATAAGTATTTATTTCATTTATTTAGTTATATCATTCATTGCCCAATGTTAAATTATTTATGTCATGTACATTGCAGTTCTAGCCACTGTGGGAGTTCTGGCCGTCTGATTGTACATTGACCGTGACATGATCATGCCCATAACCTATTCTATAAGTAATGTATTTTAATATATTATACCCTTGAGGTGTAACATACAAGAATTAAGTGTCTGTTTGGCATTTGGTACTATGTGCATAATATCAATTAGGGACTACCACAATTTGCGCAAAACCAATGTGCATGTTAAAATTGAAACTGTGTTAAACACGCCCTTCAGGGCACACAACAGACACTCTTATCCAATCATTCAGTTTCTAGTTGTAGTAAACGTCAGAATTTATTATTATCATTTTTGCCCGCCTCACCACGCCCAGACCCATTCAGACAATTTCTTTTATCCAATCACTAGCCTAAACGTCAGAACATTGGGCTCACTTGATAATCCGTTAGCCGTAATAGACTGTGAGATTATCCAATCACTAGCTTAGACGTCAGAGCATTGGGCTCATTTGACAATCCGTTAGCCGCAACAGGCTGTGAGATTGTTTTCTTATCCCACCGTATATGTGATTAATATCTACACGCTCTTATGGGCTTGCAATAGACATTCTGGTCTAACTATTTATTTAGGCCTAGATTTAGAGTTTGGCGGTAGCCGTGAAAACCAGCGTTAGAGGCTTCTAACGCTTGTTTTTACCACCCTCCGTTATTTAGAGTTTAGTTACCGACACTCCAAAATCTCCCAACGCACAAATCTCTACCGACAGCTCAGAACCAGTAGTTAACATCTTCCGACAAAATAAACATCCACGAATCACAAAACAAATATTACACAAAGTACACTTACACTCATACAAACACTACACTATATTTATTTTTCAGATTTAATATTTTTTCTTCAAAATAGAAAGGATCAAAGTTGCGAGATCTCGGGTGTTAGAAAAAAAACAACACAAATCCATTTTGCCATTGACTTACATTGACACACGGGAAAACACACTCATATAGCTTCATATAACTAATAATATTATTACAAACATACACTCATCGATGCATGCAAACAATATACACCACATTACATACACAAACAAGTTATTTATTACAAAATGAACACAATTTAGCTACTTTTTCACACAAGCTCATGACGTCACTCACTTTACGCTCAAAACCAGTCTTGGATTTTATTTACACACAAATTTTGAGCCTCCATTGACTTCTATGGGGAAGACGTGCTCGTGCACGCGACAGACAGATTTCCCTAACGCACGCAAAAAGCGTAGACAAAAAAACTCCAAATACCAGCGCTAGAAATCTGAAAAAAAAAATGCTTTTCTGCGTTAGACTCAGCTATGACAAATAGATCAAGAAATGCCTATTTCCCTATGGTGGACTTATGGATTTTACTTATTGAATATTCACAACAGCATTAAATTGTTTGATACTTTTACATTACATCAACTACAAATCAACATCACTAGTAACAAACATTTTTTAAAAAAGATCACATTTAAACGGACACAAAAATAATTACAACATTTCAGGATTCACAAACAGTACACAATGGGAAACACCTCTCATTTACCTTTATGATTGCATTTCATTTATTCAACTCATATGCTTGCAGCAACAGCATATCTACATAGGTTTAACACATGATCCTTCATGGATGCACATACATTACTTTTAACATTCACTCATACATGTGCATTCAAATGATGGGGGAAAAACACATTACATTCTCTCTAGGAATCACAAAACAGAACATATGGATTTTACTGTACTTTTAACATCATGATTCCATCACAATAAACCATTAGGAATTATGTACAAGAAGAACATCATTACACCAGATTACAGATGTCACTTTATGGGAAGGAACAACAATGCCAGATCGCTATATAGAAGTGAGCATATGTGGGACACAATCACAATATATACGTATATGTACATAACACGCATCACGCAACCACAAAGCAAACATTTATATTTTATTCAGCACACAATAACAATGTAGCACAATACAACAACACAATGAGGATTTCAGAACTACATAGGCAGGTTAATAATATGATGACGTCATTAGAAGATTCAACCATACACATTACAGATTTACGACTGTACCGCCCCTTTCAGAACTTTAACACTCAATACTACAATACAACATATACGTAAACGACAGTTTGGAGCATCATTATTAGGGCGATTTTAATGGGACGCATACAATATTGACATCTCAGCAATCACTTATATATACAATACTACAGATGACAGCCGGAAGTTCTTCAGTATTAGTGCGATTTTAATGGGACGCATACAATATTGACATCTCGGCAATCACTTATATATACAATACTACAGATGACAGCCGGAAGTTCTTCAGTATTAGTGCGATTTTAATGGGATGCATACAATATTGACATCTCAGCAATCACTTATATATACAATACTACAGATGACAGCCGGAAGTTATTCAGTATTAGTGAGATTTTAATGGGACGCATACAATATTGACAGCTCGGCAATCACTTATATATATATAATACTACAGATGACAGCCGGAAGTTCTTCAGTATTAGTGCGATTTTAATGGGACGCATACAATATTGACATCTCGACAATCACTTATATATATAATACTACAGATGACAGCCGGAAGTTCTTCAGTATTAGTGCGATTTGAATGGGACGCATACAATATTGACATCTCAGTAATCACTTAAATATACAATACTACAGATGACAGCCGGAAGTTCTCCAGTATTATTGCGATTTTAATGGGACGCCTACAATATTGACATCTCGGCAATCACTTATATATACAATACTAAAGATGACAGCTGGAAGTTATTCAGTATTATTTGATTTTAATGGGACGCATACAATATTGACATCTCGGCAATCACTTATATATACAATACTACAGATGACAGCCGGAAGTTCTTCAGTATTAGTGCGATGTTAATGGGACGCGTACAATATTGACATCTCGGCAATCACTTATATATATAATACTACAGATGGCAGCCGGCAGTTATTCAGTATTGGTGCCATTTGAATGGGACGCATACAATATTGACAGCTCGCCAATCACTTATATATACAATACTACAGATGACAGCCGGAAGTTCTTCAGTATTAGTGAGATTTGAATGGGACGCATACAATATTGACATCTCGGCAATCACTTATATATATAATACTACAGTTGACAGCCGGAAGTTCAGAATTATTATGCAGATTTTAATGGGACGCGTACAATATTGACATCTCGGCAATCACTTATATATACAATACTACAGATGGCAGATGTTACTTTATCCTTTACAAACAATATTGCAGCAACATTGATCGATCACATTCGATGCACATTATACACAACTATGCACTTTCATTCATGTTAGCCTGGACGTGTGCTTTTTACTATAAGATCACGTTTAATAAATATTTATTACGCATATGATCAAACATTACAAACATGCACTGTATGTGTGATATTTTACACTTTCACATTGAGATTCATTGGGGGAAAACAACATTTCAGCAAACACCTAAAAAAACGCCCACTTTGAAAGCATTCGCGCCGCTCACATACAAACAAGTGAATACAATTAGCAATCATTACAAACTCACTACCATTGGACTAATTGTACTATAAATCCCCCAAACAACATGGCCAAAGCATCCCTTGTGATCCACATCAGATCAATTCGCATACCTTGTTACGCCTGTAGGGTTACTTCTTTTGTTCCTTAGCTCTGCTCTGGCTGATAAGGGTGTGGCACACGTTTTCTTCAGGGCCCTGGGGTGACCACTGAAATCACACACACATGCAACTGAGTGCTTTCACAAAAGTCCCCTTTATTTGAAGAACACACAAAGAATTTATAGTGATGTATACGTCATACATGAGGTCACAGGAAATATATAAAAAACATAGTTAACTTCACATCTGCATAAGGGGCCCACAGGAAATAAGAATGTTGTTATAGCACATAACAGAATATGCCCATATAACCATTTGTAGAGAGGATAATATATTGGAACCATATGTTACAACTTATACAAAAAGAAACTTGTGGAATGCTGCATTATAAACATTTGATACAAGATTTAAAGTTACCCTCAATATGCTTAATATGTGAGATTCAAATTACCCATATAACATAATATATATAATATATATACACATATATACACATATATATATATATATATATATATATATATATATATATACATATATACATACACACACATATACCCATCATTCCCCTCTTTGATCACATCGTGATCACATAACCTGTAATGTTCCTACAATATAAACTGGGTCTACCTCTAATTAAATTTTGCAGTTGAACTTTTTCTGCATCTTGTATCATACCTGATATTTTCTTTCGTAAAGTACAAGACATGTAACAGTTAAACAATGTTAATAATAGTAAACAAAATACAATAATGAGCAGAGGATAAAAAGCAAATTTAACCATTTTTGTCCCAGTGGGGGACCATCCTGTCAAAAAATCATACCAATGATGGCTTAAATCTTGTTGTATTTTTGATGAAACAGTTAATAATTTGTTTTTAACAAAATGGGTTTGTATTTCCCCATGAGAGATAGCTTTAGCATGTCCTTGTAGGTGAGTGAACATTTCTTTTTGACCTTCCATTAATTGAAGGATGGTAGAAACAGGTAACCGATAAGAAGAAATAGGTAGGGCATGGGGTGCAAAGAAAGTATGTTCGTGAAAAGTAAGTACAGGGTGCAGAAAGTAACTATTATCATCCCAAGTCAAAAAGCTAACATTAAACACACAGCCAGAATATGGTAGCTGACTGTCAATAATAGGAATGTCAACTGGCACACTTGTAGAAATACACACAGTTTGAGGGGCTGTCTCTAGCATGACAGAAAAACTCTCTGGATATATCTGCCACATACAAGAATTAATCTCAGATGCTAATAAACAGGGTTCAAAGATTGGGGAGGCATGTCTATAAGCTAAACCATGATCAGTTCTATCACAATGCTCAAGGGATGTAGTGGTGTTTTCAGCAGGGATTATATATTTACCAATAAATGTAGGTTTCCACCATGTCCAATTAGAATGTAAGAGATTAAAAACTGGAGGAGGTAAAGCAAAAAATTTACAAGCTAATTTAACAACATCAGGTGTGTAGGCAGTAATTGATACTAGACAATAGTGTTTTGAAACATAACCATTATGTTCCCATTCAACGCACTTTACACTAGAAGTGTCAATATTCAACCATACATTATGCTTGGGGTTATCTAATTCTAACAAGGTGCGTAGTTTATCACTCTTAGGGAACATAAGAATGTTTTCTAAATCTAAACGTTGTTGACTCATATATACATAACGTAAACCACAAAGGCTCCAACTACTACTATCAGAGACTAAATTCTCTACGGCCATTGTGATGTTATTCAAATATTTATACATACTAGATTCAAGTTGTAAACCCTTTTGTTGAGGTTCATATATAGTAGGAGCCCATTGACCTGTCAAATGTAATGCTGACCCAATATCTGCACCAGCAGTTGATATTTTGTTACATATAATTTCACTATCAATACCATTAAGAACACCTAAAGTTACACCAGTTCCTCCTAACAAAGTATCATACCACTCACGTCGTCTGCGTGACGGGCGACATAAGGAGAAATCTGGGGTAGAAATATTCAGGGAAATGTGTACCATATGGGAGAATGTTGTAGTATTTACAAAAGTGTGGGGAAGGGGTATTGTGTGTAACTGTGTAATACTGGGTGTTGTGTGTGGATTACAAAAGTGTATAAAACCACCATGCACACTTTCTGAGGAACTACCCATTCTAAACCGTGTACTCATAAATACAAGGTATGTATTCTGAGGCCATGTAATCACTGTAGTTTGATTTCCACCATCCTGTATTGTTGTTATGTTAGGCATTGTTAGATTGTTACGATAAAGAAAAGATAGAAAATATTGTATGTTACCGAATATTTTTGTATCTTGTTCATGTGTACTTGAACGTGAATTCATTCTGAAACTAAATTTATTTGGCATTCCCATAAAACGGGGGGGAAGATCTGACAAGAGGTAGCTTGTATAGTTGATATAAGACGTAACTTGCATGCTACATTGTTGTATATCATTGTGTGGGGTTAATGTTAATATATTTGAAATGTTATTGTAACATAGATTTTTTGATGCAGATTCCAAAATAAATACTTCACATTTTTCTTCGATATTACACCATTTTGGATCCCTACCTTCTAGGTTTATGCTATAATTATGTATAGCATCACCATACCAAGCAAACAAATTATAACATTTGACAGTTACACGGGGTGTCCTATGTAATGGTGCAAACCTTTTTGGTCTTACTAAAAGATTAGAGTTATTATTTGTTTTAAATAGTTCACAAATAGGTGTAAAGTGTTCAGCATCTTCAGGTGAGTAATAACATGCCGTTATTAATACTATTGGGATATACACAAATATCAATATCCCCATTAGGAAAAGGAAGATCTTGCAGGAATGTCTTGGATCCATGATTGAGATCGTCATCCTGGTCTTTGTGAGGAGTGATCGATACCTTATCACCCACTTCTCCTTTGTGAGGGGTGACCGATAGCTTGTCACCCGCTTCTCCTCTCTTTGGACAGAGTTTCACTTGTGAAGCGTGTATCCAGATGTCCTTGTCGTCAGTCAGTACGGCAGTCCTGGTTACAGCGATCACAGTGACTGGCTTGCTGAACGGGAAACCTCCTTTCTTTGCTTTATTCAGCTGGCGAATGCAGACCAGATCTCCAGGCTTGAAAGGATGGGTTGGTTCCTGTGAGGGAAGAGGTAAACGGGAAGACACATCACCATAGATGCCATTCAATTTATCAATCAATTGTTTTACATATTGTTCCTTAATACAATGTAAATCACCATTTTTAATGATAAGTGGGCCTTTTACCCATGGAGTCGGGTATGGTCTACCCATTAGGACCTCAAATGGAGACAACCTGGTTGTCCTATTTGGGGTCATTCTGATTTCTGCTAAAATCGCAGGTAAATAGTTTTGCCATTTAACCCATGTACCTGCTGTTGCCTTTAAAAGTTTTTCCTTGATATTGCGATTCATTCTTTCTACAATCCCTGAGCTTTGAGGATGGTAGGGAATGTGAAAGTTCCAATTAATCTGTAACCATTCTACTAACTCATGTGTGATTTTACTAATGAACGCTGGACCGTAATCTGAAGTGGACAACCAAATCTGGGAATTATTTCAGTGGCTAAAATTTTAGCAACTGTTTTTGCATCTTCCCTCTGGGTAACAAAAGCTTCTGGCCACTTAGAAAATTGGTCAACTATTACAAGCAGATATAATTGTTTAGTGCCAGTTTTTGGAATATGTGTAAAATCAATTTGTAGATGTGTGAATTGGGCTGTAGGTGGGGGTAAGTGGTCATGCTGGGCTTTATTGGGAATGGTTGCATTGGTCTGTAAGCAATATACACATCTATTAATATATGCCTTGCAATGATCACCTATACCTCTAATGTAGAAAGATTGTTTCAACAAGTTAGTTGTTGGTTTTATACCTAGGTGTCCAACACCATGGGCTTGTGCTATAAAGAGTGGTGCACTGCTTTCCGGTATGCCCACCTTCCCCTCTTTAGAAAACAAACCATTCTCATCTAAAGTTAACCCATTAGTAGACCAGAAAGATATGTCACTAGGAGTGGCATGTCCCTGGAGTTCAAGAAGCATATGGTCTGTAGGACATGAAGGTGGGGCTAAAACAGCATACATACGGATGGTGGATCCGGGTGTATGAGAAACATAAGCAGCCTCTTTAGCAATTTTATCTGCAAGTGCATTACCCAAGGAAATAGGGTCAGACTTGTATGTATGTGCACGGCAATGTATGATCGCTATGTCCTTTGGGAGTTGTATGGCCTCTAAAAGGTCATTAATCAGGTCTGTATGAGAGATGGTCTTGCCATCTGCTGAACCAAAACCACGTTGTTTCCATATCATACCAAAATCGTGCACAACCCCAAAAGCATAGAGAGAGTCAGTGTAAATGTTAACAGATTTATTTTCAAACAATTGACATGCTTTTGTAAGTGCTATTAATTCTGCAGCTTGTGCAGAAGGATAAGGAATGGGACCTGCATCTAGAACAATGTCTGGTAGTTGCACAACGGCATAGCCTGTCTTATAAATACCATCACTAGGTCGGGAACAAGAACCATCAACAAACACATTATCAGCATGGTCAAAAGTTTTATCCATCAAGTCAGGTCTTGGTGTGGTAATGTGGTGTATTACCTCTATACAATCATGATCTGTTGGAAAGTCTGGTGATCCTGTAAGTAAGGCACTAAGTATTTGAGTTGGCCCTGAGGATACACTACTATATTTAATAGTCAGATTTGTATTATTCAGTAATATACATTCATAACCAGAAAGTCTTTGAGAAGTCATGTGTTGGGTAGTGACATTTTTTACAAGATGTAAAACTTGGTGACTAGTGTGTAGTACTATTGGATGGCCTAATGTGATTGTTTCAACCATCTCTACAGCCATGGCGCAAGCCGCCAATGCTCGGAGACACGCCGGCATCCCTTGTACCGGTATTGGAACTACTTTGGAAAAGAAAGCTACGGGACGCATATTGCCTCCTCCATGCTCTTCGGCACAGACAGCAGCCATGGTTTTACAATTGTCCCTCGCATACAAGTGAAATGGTTTACAATAATCAGGTAGTCCTAAAGCAGGGGCACTAATAATGCTAGTCTTCAGAGCTATGTAGGATTTAGTCATGTCTGTGGTCCATTGTATATGTTCAGGGCTATCCCCTTTTGTGGCTTGCCTTAGAATGGAATCATGATGGGAGCACTCAGGAATCCATTGTCTGCAATAATTAATCATACCTAGAAAGGTGAGCATGTCCTTTCTAGTAACTGGCTTTGGGATCTGTTGAATCGCTTGGATTCGTTTGGGACTAATGGACCGGTGGCCTTGGGAAAGCACAAAACCAAGGTAATCCACTTTTGTCACTTCTACTTGTAGCTTATGTTTTGCTATTTTATGACCTTCAGCAGCAAGGTGTTTTAACAGACTTATTGTATCTACTGTATTGGCCTCCTGGTTAGGACTACACAACAGTAGGTCATCGACGTACTGAAGGAGGACTGAACCTTGGCTGAGAGTCCATGACCGCAAGGTACGTTGGAGCACCAGCGAGTAGACCGCAGGTGAGGCCACATAGCCTTGAGGGAGGCGTGTCCAGGTAAGCTGACGCCCATCATAATAAAAAGCCATAAGTAGCTGTGTCTCAGGGTCCAATCGGACTGAAAAAATGCGTTAGCTAAATCAATGACTGTAAATATACAGGCATTATGTGGAATGGTTGTGAGTAAGGTTGTAACATCTGGGACTATTGGGGCAATTGGGATTACTATTTCATTAATTGCCCTTAGGTCTTGTACTAACCTATATTCATTGTCTTTCTTTGGGATCGGATTTATGGGGGTATTATAGGGAGAAACTACTGGACGGAGGATTCCTTGTTTAAGGAATTCCTCTATCATGGATCTTATCCCTTCTTTCTTTTCTCTAGACAATGGATATTGTTTAATAAACACTGGAGTAGTATTAGGTTTTAATCTGGCTTTATATGGGGTACACTGAACTAAACCAACGTCAAGTTTTGAAGATGCCCATACAGAGGATGGGACATCTGTCAATATGTCATTAAAAAAACACAGGTTAGTGGACCCTAGACTCACGTCTAACCCACCCTGTCTAGTGACAGCTACTTTCAAACCAAGGGGACCCATAAGATCACGACCCAAAAGGTTAAGGGGACACCCAGTTATAATACGAAATGGGTGCAAAAGTTGTTGGCCAGTACAGGGTACCCTAACTTCAAGTGGCGTTGTGATGCGAGTCTGAGTCAGCACTCCATTAATCCCTAAAGAAGGTTCAGATTTTTCAGTAATGCCATCATACATATCTGAGCATAAGGCAGAGCATGTAGCTCCTGTGTCTACTAGAAATGGTAGGGGTTCTCCCTCTACTTTTTTTTTTTTTTTTTTAAGTTTTTATTGAGGTTTCAGTAGTCAATACAATGAAATAAAATGTAGGGTCAAGAAACATAAGTGATTATATCGCACAAAGTTTACATGCCGCTGGTTGATAAACTAATAATAAAGACAGGCCTATTAGAGACACAAACTTTTGTATAACATACAAGAAACTAAAACAAAGCAGATCGCAAGTGCACCAATAAGACAATATTTGATAAAACTTTATCAGTGGTATATATAACTAAATAAAATAAACATAAGTGACCCAAAGAAACTGCAAACCTCTAATTAAATGTATATTGTACTTACACCTCCTTAGTACAGCAAGTCACTCATGGACTTTCAGCTAATTATATGATAGATAGCGGAGGTGGGTATCTGATAATATGGGGCCACTTTTGGACCCTCTAGGGAAGGAATATGTGTAATTGTAACATTAATGATAAGAAAAAGAAAAAAGGGGGAACTAAGGAGACTGTGGGGATTGGAGGAAAACTAAACAGACTAATGCCAACTTGCATCCGGCTTAACCAATATAAATACAAGCCTGTAGGCTACTGGTCAGAGATGTCCATCTAGGGATGAATACTTGGACCCCCAATTAAAAATAAGGATTTATGGACCTGTAAAATTTGGGTTTTACTAGTGAGGAAGAATTAAAAGACTGGGAAAGGCCTCTATGGGAAATAAAATATAGCATTTACCTATTATTTAACCTTTATTGTACCTAAGAATACTTGTGGCATGCCAAATAACATACGGAGTAATACAGTGACAGACTGCTTAATATTCCTTTTCCATACTAGGAATAGTGGACCCTGGCCCCACGGCCACTTGCACCAAGGTCACCAATAAACAAACTTAAGATGCACATTAATGTATTCAGGATTAAAAAGGAAATACAGTCGCATTATCATTACATTTGAGCATGAGCATACTACAGGTTACATACTGTTATCAAGGTTAATAAAATATAGGCCAAGGAATAGATCAACATATATTAAAAGCAGAGATGTCCTTTTTTAACCCAATAGAAAAGTTTTTCCTTGATATTGCGATTCATTCTTTCTACAATCCCTGAGCTTTGAGGATGGTAGGGAATGTGAAAGTTCCAATTAATCTGTAACCATTCTACTAACTCATGTGTGATTTTACTAATGAACGCTGGACCATAATCTGAAGTGGACAACCAAATCTGGGAATTATTTCAGTGGCTAAAATTTTAGCAACTGTTTTTGCATCTTCCCTCTGGGTAACAAAAGCTTCTGGCCACTTAGAAAATTGGTCAACTATTACAAGCAGATATAATTGTTTAGTGCCAGTTTTTGGAATATGTGTAAAATCAATTTGTAGATGTGTGAATTGGGCTGTAGGTGGGGGTAAGTGGTCATGCTGGGCTTTATTGGGAATGGTTGCATTGGTCTGTAAGCAATATACACATCTATTAATATATGCCTTGCAATGATCACCTATACCTCTAATGTAGAAAGATTGTTTCAACAAGTTAGTTGTTGGTTTTATACCTAGGTGTCCAACACCATGGGCTTGTGCTATAAAGAGTGGTGCACTGCTTTCCGGTATGCCCACCTTCCCCTCTTTAGAAAACAAACCATTCTCATCTAAAGTTAACCCATTAGTAGACCAGAAAGATATGTCACTAGGAGTGGCATGTCCCTGGAGTTCAAGAAGCATATGGTCTGTAGGACATGAAGGTGGGGCTAAAACAGCATACATACGGATGGTGGATCCGGGTGTATGAGAAACATAAGCAGCCTCTTTAGCAATTTTATCTGCAAGTGCATTACCCAAGGAAATAGGGTCAGACTTGTATGTATGTGCACGGCAATGTATGATCGCTATGTCCTTTGGGAGTTGTATGGCCTCTAAAAGGTCATTAATCAGGTCTGTATGAGAGATGGTCTTGCCATCTGCTGAACCAAAACCACGTTGTTTCCATATCATACCAAAATCGTGCACAACCCCAAAAGCATAGAGAGAGTCAGTGTAAATGTTAACAGATTTATTTTCAAACAATTTACATGCTTTTGTAAGTGCTATTAATTCTGCAGCTTGTGCAGAAGGATAAGGAATGGGACCTGCATCTAGAACAATGTCTGGTAGTTGCACAACGGCATAGCCTGTCTTATAAATACCATCACTAGGTCGGGAACAAGAACCATCAACAAACACATTATCAGCATGGTCAAAAGTTTTATCCATCAAGTCAGGTCTTGGTGTGGTAATGTGGTGTATTACCTCTATACAATCATGATCTGTTGGAAAGTCTGGTGATCCTGTAAGTAAGGCACTAAGTATTTGAGTTGGCCCTGAGGATACACTACTATATTTAATAGTCAGATTTGTATTATTCAGTAATATACATTCATAACCAGAAAGTCTTTGAGAAGTCATGTGTTGGGTAGTGACATTTTTTACAAGATGTAAAACTTGGTGACTAGTGTGTAGTACTATTGGATGGCCTAATGTGATTGTTTCAACCATCTCTACAGCCATGGCGCAAGCCGCCAATGCTCGGAGACACGCCGGCATCCCTTGTACCGGTATTGGAACTACTTTGGAAAAGAAAGCTACGGGACGCATATTGCCTCCTCCATGCTCTTCGGCACAGACAGCAGCCATGGTTTTACAATTGTCCCTCGCATACAAGTGAAATGGTTTACAATAATCAGGTAGTCCTAAAGCAGGGGCACTAATAATGCTAGTCTTCAGAGCTATGTAGGATTTAGTCATGTCTGTGGTCCATTGTATATGTTCAGGGCTATCCCCTTTTGTGGCTTGCCTTAGAATGGAATCATGATGGGAGCACTCAGGAATCCATTGTCTGCAATAATTAATCATACCTAGAAAGGTGAGCATGTCCTTTCTAGTAACTGGCTTTGGGATCTGTTGAATCGCTTGGATTCGTTTGGGACTAATGGACCGGTGGCCTTGGGAAAGCACAAAACCAAGGTAATCCACTTTTGTCACTTCTACTTGTAGCTTATGTTTTGCTATTTTATGACCTTCAGCAGCAAGGTGTTTTAACAGACTTATTGTATCTACTGTATTGGCCTCCTGGTTAGGACTACACAACAGTAGGTCATCGACGTACTGAAGGAGGACTGAACCTTGGCTGAGAGTCCATGACCGCAAGGTACGTTGGAGCACCAGCGAGTAGACCGCAGGTGAGGCCACATAGCCTTGAGGGAGGCGTGTCCAGGTAAGCTGACGCCCATCATAATAAAAAGCCATAAGTAGCTGTGTCTCAGGGTCCAATCGGACTGAAAAAATGCGTTAGCTAAATCAATGACTGTAAATATACAGGCATTATGTGGAATGGTTGTGAGTAAGGTTGTAACATCTGGGACTATTGGGGCAATTGGGATTACTATTTCATTAATTGCCCTTAGGTCTTGTACTAACCTATATTCATTGTCTTTCTTTGGGATCGGATTTATGGGGGTATTATAGGGAGAAACTACTGGACGGAGGATTCCTTGTTTAAGGAATTCCTCTATCATGGATCTTATCCCTTCTTTCTTTTCTCTAGACAATGGATATTGTTTAATAAACACTGGAGTAGTATTAGGTTTTAATCTGGCTTTATATGGGGTACACTGAACTAAACCAACGTCAAGTTTTGAAGATGCCCATACAGAGGATGGGACATCTGTCAATATGTCATTAAAAAAACACAGGTTAGTGGACCCTAGACTCACGTCTAACCCACCCTGTCTAGTGACAGCTACTTTCAAACCAAGGGGACCCATAAGATCACGACCCAAAAGGTTAAGGGGACACCCAGTTATAATACGAAATGGGTGCAAAAGTTGTTGGCCAGTACAGGGTACCCTAACTTCAAGTGGCGTTGTGATGCGAGTCTGAGTCAGCACTCCATTAATCCCTAAAGAAGGTTCAGATTTTTCAGTAATGCCATCATACATATCTGAGCATAAGGCAGAGCATGTAGCTCCTGTGTCTACTAGAAATGGTAGGGGTTCTCCCTCTACTTTTTTTTTTTTTTTTTTAAGTTTTTATTGAGGTTTCAGTAGTCAATACAATGAAATAAAATGTAGGGTCAAGAAACATAAGTGATTATATCGCACAAAGTTTACATGCCGCTGGTTGATAAACTAATAATAAAGACAGGCCTATTAGAGACACAAACTTTTGTATAACATACAAGAAACTAAAACAAAGCAGATCGCAAGTGCACCAATAAGACAATATTTGATAAAACTTTATCAGTGGTATATATAACTAAATAAAATAAACATAAGTGACCCAAAGAAACTGCAAACCTCTAATTAAATGTATATGGTACTTACACCTCCTTAGTACAGCAAGTCACTCATGGACTTTCAGCTAATTATATGATAGATAGCGGAGGTGGGTATCTGATAATATGGGGCCACTTTTGGACCCTCTAGGGAAGGAATATGTGTAATTGTAACATTAATGATAAGAAAAAGAAAAAAGGGGGAACTAAGGAGACTGTGGGGATTGGAGGAAAACTAAACAGACTAATGCCAACTTGCATCCGGCTTAACCAATATAAATACAAGCCTGTAGGCTATTGGTCAGAGATGTCCATCTAGGGATGAATACTTGGACCCCCAATTAAAAATAAGGATTTATGGACCTGTAAAATTTGGGTTTTACTAGTGGGGAAGAATTAAAAGACTGGGAAAGGCCTCTATGGGAAATAAAATATAGCATTTACCTATTATTTAACCTTTATTGTACCTAAGAATACTTGTGGCATGCCAAATAACATACGGAGTAATACAGTGACAGACTGCTCAATATTCCTTTTCCATACTAGGAATAGTGGACCCTGGCCCCACGGCCACTAGCACCAAGGTCACCAATAAACAAACTTAAGATGCACATTAATGTATTCAGGATTAAAAAGGAAATACAGTCACATTATCATTACATTTGAGCATGAGCATACTACAGGTTACATACTGTTATCAAGGTTAATAAAATATAGGCCAAGGAATAGATCAACATATATTAAAAGCAGAGATGTCCTTTTTTAACCCAATAGATCCTTGGGTAATATAGAGCTGGAACTAACTGGCAAGACCTATAAAAGAATATGTACCCTATATGGGAAGGTGGTGTAACTGGTAGGAATATAAACTTAACTTTAAACCCCCATCTCTTACTATAGTAAGGCCAGAGGTAGGATAAGGCCAGGGGTAAAATAAAATATGGAGTTTCAATTATATCTATAACAAAACAAGGAAAATTATTTGTCACTATTGTTAGAGAGGTAAGTCACAGAGTCACCAGAGATTCTAGCCCACTCCCATCCTCAGGCTTTGTAAGGGTATATGGCTGCCAGTAAAGGTGCAATATAGGAGATGCAGAGAGATGTAGCAGGGCAGCTGCCACCGTATACTTAAGTCAAGAGTCAAAACTATCTGCAATTGCCGAAATCCAATTTTCACTATTTGTTTGTTGGGAGCAGTAAAGGCCATACTAAAAAGGCCAACAGCGTAAGCTCCCTGCAGGAACCCATCTCCGGGAGGCGGCATCAGCAAAAACAAGTCCGCCACTGCTTGGAGCTGCGGGTTGCAACTCTCCATGGCCTCCATAGCTGACTTGGCGAGCAACCCAGCTTGACAGTGCTCTGGTATGTCGGATCCTATCTGGAAAGGCCTTTCCTCACTTTCTGCAGTACAGATGGAGTCCACTTTGCCTTCTCCTTCTGTGGTAAGCCGAGCAGCAGGGCTGCGCCCCATCTCAGCCCCTTTAAGCAAAATGTGTGTAACGTTCCCAGGGTTAGTTACATCAACTATGTGCCGGTGAGGGTCAATGGTAGTGGTCTGATCTAGTAGCGTTTCCGACACAGGCCCTCGTTCAGGAGGTAAGTCCCAGACAGTTGAGGCTGTAGTTGGTGATTGCGGCTTCCGACTGATGTGGCCACATTCCACTCTGAGAGCGTTCCAGCTATCTTGGAATATTACTGTGAGACTTTCAAAGTGCGCAGCAAGCAGCGTCTCCACCTCTTGTAACAATAGCCCAGCAGACTCCATTTTGTTAAAGCAGCGTATAGTTGCCGTAGATTAGTGTACTCCTTTCTGTACGTCTGGCAAACTAGTGAGTCCAAGCAGTCACCTCTATGTGTTCGTAAAAAAAACTTGGTTTGTGACCCCACAGTTCCTATTTGTGCAGTTACCAGAACTGCTCTACCCGGATAACCGGGGGGGGGTGTCAGAGAGAGAGTAGTATGGCTGCCGCCTTCCCTCTAACAGTCCAGACTTGGGCTTCTGAAGAGGCAAATCTGTCAAAAATGATATCGATCAAAACAGTAATGTGTCCTTAGTCTGAATTTGCAGGTTGTTAGAACAGTTAGGACAAATAGCCTCCGATAATCGGCGGATTATACTGATTATAAGCAGAGCTCCAAGTATTGCAGCCATTCATGGCTGCCACCCGGACACGCCCCCAGGTTCTCCCTCTACTTCTAGGACTAAGTACGGTTGCTCATGATAACTTGTTGACACCACTGGAAAAATTGGAGTGCTACCTTCTAGGCACCCCTTTGGCCATTGTATGTTGTGTTTGGGTGCCTCCATGGGTGCAGGGGCTATGTAAGGCTGTCTGTTATACTGTCGGGGATTGTAAGGGGGGCCAGAATTATTAGGGGGTTTTGGGCATTCATTTTTCCAATGTCCCTGTTCCCCACAGTTAAAACAATGTGTTCTGTTTGAAGTATAATTCCCTCTAGCTCTTCCTCTACCTCTCCCTCTACCTCTCACATACATTCTATTACTCCCTGTATTATCCCTTTCCCTGGCCTGGAATGGATCACAATGTTGTAAACTCTGCTTTTGATAAAAAGCAGCATTTTTTCCCTCTAATTTCCTGATGTCAAAACAACCTGTCCCTTCTTTTTTCATGAATTCTTTTCAAGAATTCTGCTGGAGTCAACTCTGGCCAATCAGAGACAAGTTGTTTCACCAACAAGGAAAGCTGAGGTTGCATATTACTAATGCAAGTCTGGACCTTCAGAGAGCCCATTGCATCTCCTGATTCCATTTCAGCCTCTTCCTTCCAGCATTTATAAAAACGCTTAACAAATTCTACTACTGTTTCCTTTGTATTCTGTTTGCACGCTAGTGCAATCGACATACTTTGTTTATCCTTCCATATTCTATGCATTTCTATACTTAATTCTGTCCACATTTCATCAAGTCCCTCACGTGTGTTTAAGGCATAGTTAATTGTTGGATCTCGACTCAATTTACTAATACTCTTTACATTACCCCACTCCCAACCTGATTCAGGGTCATAGTCTAGAAGTGCATCAATAATAATTCTTATATCTGTCTGTGTCATGTTTTGTCCTTGTAACATTCTTTTTAAATATATAATACAAGCTGATGGATGTTGACGGGGGTTTGGAGCTCCCTTGGTAATTTCCCTTAATTCACCCGGGGACAAAGGTTTAATAATTAATTGGTCTTCCACAGTAAGAAATGGCATACTAGCTTCTGGTACAGCTGCCTCCTCCTCCTCTACTTCTTCATTCCCTCTTTTATATTGTGAGGTTATTGTAGGGGGGTAGGAAGGTGTTACTGGTTCAACCTTAATCGGGGGTTTGGGCATAATTGGGGGTTTAGTGACCTGGTATCGGGGAGTTACAGAAGGTCCTGGCAAGGTCCATTCCTGGGGTACCTGAGCAGAGGCAATAGCAATAGTCTCTAGATCTATGTCACTAGGGGATGGGAGGCTAGGATATAGTCTGTTATATGATGGCAAAGGTAGGTGAGGGGCATTATATGGGGCAGAGGGGGGTGAATATGCTTTCTGTCTTTGCTTCTCACTTTTACCCTTCTTTTTATTCCCATCTATATCAATATATCGCCAGTATGGAGCAACAGTCAGCCAATTTTCCCCACCCTTTTTCATATAATCCATATTCCATCTTGGATCACCTTTATACCATGGAAATGCCTCTTCATCACCTAGACACAACCCTTTTACCATATTCATATGAAATTTATCATTATCCCCCTCTCTGGGGAATGGATCAGAGCTTCTCATAGCTTCTGTCCATTCTGCCATATTCTGAACCCAAGGAATAATATACATAAACCCATCGGGCGACACCCTTCCCACATAATCTTTACATTTTTCTCCTGGTCTAGGTGTTGGAAATTGTTTAGACTGGGATTTGCCCATTCTCAACTCCTAACCTATCTTTAAAAACTTTTACAACAAAATACAATACAACACAAAAAAAAATAAATAATAAAAAATAAGAAAAATAAAAAATACAATACCTTTACCTTTAAGAGCAATTAATTATTGAATATTTTTGCAAAAACCACATTAACTAGAATGGTTGTACTCCGTTACCAGTTATTGTGCTTAATGCTTAAGTTTACAAAAAGAGAAAAAAAATATATATATATCACTATGCTGATCCTTTCAGTAGTTTCTGGCATTAATTATCTCTAGGTCAAAGGTCACCCTTCACCAGAAAAAAATGTAGCATTTAGAAACAGCAATACATATAAGCAACAACTTATAAGTAACTTTCTTAATACTTTAAACAATAAGCAGTATTTTACTTCCTTAACACTTTATACAAATAAACAGTATTTTGCCATACAGCATATTTAAAAGCAAGCAGCATAAGAATTCATATAAACAATGCAGTATTTATATTATAACTTTAAAGCAATTAGCCTACAGCAATATTTCAAAAGCAAGCAGCAAGAAAATGTGTGGTTTAACCCTTCAGCCAGACTTAATATAACCTGATTTCTACCAAAGAAATCTATTATTCCCTTTTTATTTTTTATTTTTTATCAAAGATTTGATTAGAATCTACCAAAGATTCATATATATATTTAACCTGATTTCTACCAAAGAAATCTACTATTGCTCTTTTAGAATCTTCCAGATTCACATATATATTCCCCAACTATTCCTATGTAAAATGAAACTTAAGGGGTCTCGTGGTAAGAGAAAAAAGGTCAGAATAAAAAGGACTCTTTGTTCAACTTACCTTCCGAGAGTTCCCTGTTTCATGTCACTTCTGACGCCAGTTTTGTAGG
Organism: Bombina bombina; assembly: GCF_027579735.1. Taxonomy (NCBI): domain Eukaryota; kingdom Metazoa; phylum Chordata; class Amphibia; order Anura; family Bombinatoridae; genus Bombina; species Bombina bombina. Next base: position 841,893,164 of record NC_069501.1, read on the forward strand.
GTTACTTCTTTTGTTCCTTAGCTCTGCTCTGGCTGATAAGGGTGCGGCACACGTTTTCTTCAGGGCCCTGGGGTGACCACTGAAATCACACACACATGCAACTGAGTGTTTTCACAAAAGTCCCCTTTATTTGAAGAACACACAAAGAATTTATAGTGATGTATACGTCATACATGAGGTCACAGGAAATATATAAAAAATGTAGTTAACTTCACATCTGCATAAGGGGCCCACAGGAAATAAGAATGTTGTTATAGCACATAACAGAATATGCCCATATAACCATTTGTAGAGAGGATCATATATTGGAACCATATGTTACAACTTATACAAAAAGAAACTTGTGGAATCCTGCATTATAAACATTTGATACAAGATTTAAAGTTACCCTCAATATGCTTAATATGTGAGATTCAAATTACCCATATAACATAATATATATAATATATATATACACATATACATACATATATATATATATATATATATATATATATATATATATAAATATATACATACACACACATATACCCATCAACGCCTTGCTCTGCTGTTTGGAAATATGGATGATGATGACATGGTAGACGCTGCTGGTGCTGCTATTGGCGAACTAGCGGTTGATAGAATCAGGCAGCCTCGGCTGCTCCAAGTGAGACGAAGGGCTCATCTGGTTCGAGGTCCTTGTGTCTACAGGGTGAGACCCACCTTGGAATACATGAGCAACTTTGAGGTTTATGATAAGTATCGGCTCAATCGCGAACAGCTCATTGGCCTTTACGATCTTCTTAAACCTCATTTGGAGCCATGTATACGAATAAGGACTGCTGTTCCCGGCATGAGTAAGATGCTAAGTTGTCTATACGTCCTGGCCTCCGGGAGTTTTCAATCCGGAGAAATGTACATGCATGGCCTGTCTCAAGGTACATTCTCTGTGGTGTTTGATAACTTTCTGGACGCCATGGTACGTATCAGTAAGCATTACATAGGATTCCCACAGAATGATGGTGATTGGAGGCGCCTGAAGCGGGAATTCTTTGATATTGCTGAATTGCCCAATGTCTTGGGAGCCATTGATTGTACCCACATTGCGCTGCATGCTCCAATTGATGACTTGCCCTTCAGAAATCGCAAACATTTTCATAGCCTCAACGTGCAGTATGTTTGTGACGCACAGATGAGGATTATGCATGTGTGTGCGAATTTTGGAGGGGCTTGTCATGATGCCCGCATCCTCTCTCTGTCCACCCTGTGGCAGCAGTTTGAGGAAAGACAAATGCCCCCTGGTTATCTCGTTGGTGAGTATTTGTGCACAACATGGTTAATTAGTTAGACAATTGCCACTGTAGTCTTAAAATGTTCAGCTATAGGATGCAATTTAACCATTTGTTTATATTTCCGCAAATGTCTAATTTTAGTTCAATGCAGATATGTAGCATGTCTTACCTTAAATGCTCAGATAGAGAATGCAATGTAACTATTTAGTTGGTATTTTACACAAGGTCTGGTTTAGGAGAAATACGCATATGTAGCATGTCTTAGCTGAAATGGGAAAATATTAGCAAATGCAATTTAACCATGTCATTGTCTCTTTCCGCTAATGTCTACTTTTAGTTAAATGCAGATATGTAGCATGTCTTACCTTAAATGCTCAGATAGAGAATGCAATGTAACCATTTAGTTGTTATTTTACACAAGGTCTGGTTTAGGAGAAATACGCATATGTAGCATGTCTTAGCTGAAATGGGAAGATAGAGAATAATATTGAACTAGATTATTCTTTTAAAAAAAAAACATTTGTAAGTGGATTATCGTGTACACAAACATTTTTGTGAATCAAAATACAATTTTGAGGATTCAGTTTGAATTATGTTCTGTTCATAATTTATAGGTGATTCTGGTTACATGAGCCGGCCTTGGCTTATTACTCCCTTACGTAGCCCTACTGATGTGGCTCAGGAGCGCTACAATAGGGCGCATAAGAGAACCAGGGCTGTGGTTGAACGGATGTTCGGGCTCCTGAAGATGAGGTTCAGGTGCCTGGACAGGTCGGGAGGAGCCCTCCAGTACAACCCAAAGAAGGTGGCTAAGATCGTTATAGCCTGTAGTGTCCTGCATAATATTGCACAGCGGGCTGGGATGCTGCAGGCCGTCCAGGCGCACCGAAACCTACTCAGAGATGAGGAGGACGATCCAGTTCTAGAGGGGCCATTCTGGGACGAGGGGCTCAATGTCAGAGCAGACATCATCAACCGCCACTTTAGACAGTAAATAATAGAAGTTAGATTGGAGTATTGTCAATAGATGTGAACTCTAGGGAAATGACAAGTAGAGAATTGTGCAAACATGTTAGGATTGTTCATCAAATGCTAAACATGTGTTTCATTTATTAATATAGGTGATGCTCTGGTCATTGGGTCCTGTAGCGAGTCTTTGCCACCTGGTTTTTAAAGAGAACATCAGCTGGTAAGTATAAATGTATGGACTGTTGCTGGCATGAATTGTACACAAATACATCATATGGCATACATTTTCAAAACTAGTATTTAGTTTACACATTACTTAAAATGTAAATACTCAGAAAGGGATCCTCTAGCATAACTATCCTCTAGCATGACTATGGTTCAAAGTCACACATTAGAGGTTTGTTCTGCTCAATATGACTCATCTTCACACTTGATTGATAGAACATAACACAAGATGCTACACACGCTTATTAAGCTAGTGACAGAAATTGATTCAGAAATGGGGGGTGGGAGAGGGGTACAGAACTGATTCACACACTTGTAGTAATAATTTTTATAAAACCTTTTATGCCATTAGGGAGATGACTTCATGTAAAGACTGAAAGGGAAGAATTCGAAGAATGACAGTGAAGAATTCCCAGACTGACAGTGGAAAAAGCCAAGATTGAAATTGAAGAATACCAATGGGATCATGTCTGGCATTATCTTTCAAATCTGCTGACCTTGAAAACCATACAAATACATGTTCACATGGTAAGTGCCAACTATTTGATAGAATAAGGCTGTGGAGGCATCCTATTGGAGAAACTTAGATTATTTTTCAATTTTTAGATGTTATTTCACAGTCCTCTATTTTTGAAATGATGAATAAGACACCTATTGAAGATCACCTGTTTTCTCCAGAATTGACTTTCAAAGACCGTGCATTATTCAGGTTGGTTTACCAATGAATGCTAGTTAAGAATCACAGGAGAATGTAGAATATTTGTAGCTTACATACATTAGTCATACTTTGTTCATAATTAGATATTTAGGTATCACAATCAGACACTTAGATTATTTTTCAATTTTTAGATGTTATTTCACAGTCCTCTATTTTTGAAATGATGAATAAGACACCTATTGAAGATCACCTGTTTTCTCCAGAATTGACTTTCAAAGACCATGCATTATCCAGGTTGGTTTACCAATGCATGCTAGTTAAGAATCACAGGAAGAATGTAGAATATTTGTAGCTTACATACATTAGCCATACTTTGTTCATAATTAGATATTTAGGTATCACAATCAGACACTTAGATTATTTTTCAATTTTAGATGGTATTTCACAGTCCTCTATTTTTGAAATGATGAATAAGACACCTATTGAAGATCACCTGTTTTCTCCAGAATTGACTTTCAAAGACCATGCATTATCCAGGTTGGTTTACTAATGCATGCTAGCTAAGAATCACAGGAAGAATGTAGAATATTTGTAGCTTACATACATTAGTCATACTTTGTTCATAATTAGATATTTAGGTATCACAATCAGACACTTAGATTATTTTTCAATTGTTAGATGTTATTTCACAGTCCTCTATTTTTGAAATGATGAATAAGACACCTATGGAAGATCACCTGTTTTCTCCAGAATTGACTTTCAAAGACCATGCATTATCCAGGTTGGTTTACCAATGCATGCTAGTTAAGAATCACAGGAAGAATGTAGAATATTTGTAGCTTACATACATTAGCCATACTTTGTTCATAATTAGATATTTAGGTATCACAATCAGACACTTAGATTATTTTTCAATTTTAGATGGTATTTCACAGTCCTCTATTTTTGAAATGATGAATAAGACACCTATTGAAGATCACCTGTTTTCTCCAGAATTGACTTTCAAAGACCATGCATTATCCAGGTTGGTTTACCAATGCATGCTAGTTAAGAATCACAGGAAGAATGTAGAATATTTGTAGCTTACATACATTAGCCATACTTTGTTCATAATTAGATATTTAGGTATCACAATCAGACACTTAGATTATTTTTCAATTTTAGATGGTATTTCACAGTCCTCTATTTTTGAAATGATGAAAAAGACACCTATTGAAGATCACCTGTTTTCTCCAGAATTGACTTTCAAAGACCATGCATTATCCAGGTTGGTTTACCAATGCATGCTAGTTAAGAATCACAGGAAGAATGTAGAATATTTGTAACTTACATTAGTCATACTTTGTTCATAATTAGATATTTAGGTATCACAATCAGATACTTAGATTATTTTTCAATTTTTAGATGGTATTTCACAGTCCTCTATTTTTGAGATGATGAATAAGACACCTATTGAAGATCACCTGTTTTCTCCAGAATTGACTTTCAAAGACCATGCATTATCCAGGTTGGTTTACCAATGCATGCTAGTTAAGAATCACAGGAAGAATGTAGAATATTTGTAGCTTACATACATTAGCCATACTTTGTTCATAATTAGATATTTAGGTATCACAATCAGACAAAGGAATACATATTATAGTTGATATAGAGGTATTTGAATGGACATTAAATATTACATTTATGTTCAGCATACATTTATGTATTTTTGATTATTTAAATGTGATATACATTATTATGTATAATTAGAAATGCTGATATTTAAATGTAATTTTTATTACACAATATAATGGTGTATGTTTTTTTTGGTTTTTAATCCAATAATTTAAGTCATAAATATCTTGATAAAATGTTGCACAAAGTTAGAGCATAGACACAAGATGATTGTAAATGTATTTTATGAATATTTTACAACGTGTGTATTAACTTTTTAAAATATTTTTTTTTTCTTTCAGATTTTCATCTGATGACTTCCAGGATTTTTTTTTTATTTTTTGGTTAAAAGAAATTTTTTTTTTTTTTAAATGGTAATAATCAACATTTTATTATTAAATACCCTCTTTTGAACAGATTATAATAAATATCCATATAATCTGTCAATAAAAAACAATTTGACTCCCATGACTGGTAGTTGTCTATTTGACAAGCACATGCATATGATCAAATTATGCATCATGTATAGCATTAATTTTAGAAAATCCACTGATTCAGAGAATATTAAAGTCAACTATCTTTTTTAAATTAATTGGGGAGTGAAATCCATCGATGCCTTTATTGTGTAATTTTTAGATGTTCATTTTTTTAAATATTTTTGGATATGTAGTCAGAATTTGACATAAATTTATTTGTTTCACTTTTAAGAAGGGGAAGTGGTTCACTTACATTAAAGAGACAGTGTTGTTAAATGTAAAATTTCTTTTATAAGATCTTGTATCTTCCTTAGGTATCTAAAAACATAATTTTATTAAATTTATCTTTTAAACAAATAAAATGGTAGGTCAGTTAACTTCATATTTTGCACAAGCTAGTTATTGGATGCCATGTTAATTGATTTTATGTTCTAGTGGAGTCATTTAAAGGGTCATTTAACTATAGTTATTAATATTATGTAATTTTTAAAATCTTACCTCTTGGGTTAGACATCACATATCTATAAATAATTTTCATTCCCCTTTAGTTTCTTTCGACAATGTTAAATCAACATTCCGAATGTTTTGGTCCTTAAAGGGACATTCACAAAATATATTGTGTATTGAATTTTAAACAATCATAAAAGAATTTTAACATATTTATAAAGTACTATTGAATTACATTCAGTCTTTAAATATACTTAGAAAAAGATACATCAATGCACATATCTTAGACAATTACATAAGGCATCTATGTGCAACCAACAATCAGCATCAAAATAGCCTATGTAGATATGTATTTAATCCAATAATATATATAATTAAAATCTAATGATCGAATAACAAAACATATCAAGTTGTTCAAATATTATAATCTTATCCAAAATGCATAAATAACATATAGCTTAATGTCCCTCTAAGCTGAAGACTGCGAAATACATCCATTACAATATATATTTCATTCAGTGTGTAAAACAATCCAGAAGTTAATATAAATATGCTTAACTCATATGTTATACTAATTTAGCCAAAGGAAGGTGCCTAGGTTTATGATATTTCAAGCATTATTGTGAAATGTCTCCTTAAAGGGACATGAACTCAAAATATATTTAAAGGGAGACTGTAAAAAAATTAATTATTTATACATTCTGAACGAGTATTCAATTTTAAGCAACTTTATAAATTGACTCATATTATCAATGTTCCTCGTGATGTTACTATCATTACTTTAAAAATAAGGCATTAAATTGATAATTTATTTGCTTCAGTACTCTGGACAGAACTTTTTTTTTTGGGTGGATTAATTTATCCAACAATCATCAAGGACAACCCAGGTTTTTCGCAAATAATTGTCCGTAATATAAAATATCATTTTTGATTTGCAAAGAAAGATAACAAGATAATTATTAACATTTGAGAATAGGATTAAATTATAAAGTTGCTTAACATTTCATGCTTAATCTGAATCACGAACGCTAAATTTTTTTGGACAGTGTCCCTTTAAGAGATTTAAAGAGTGTATTTACTTCTCTTCTCTTATTATCTTGACATACTTTGCTTGAAAAGCATATCGAGATAGGCTCAGTAGATGAAGATTGGTGGATGCACAGAGATGCCTTATGTGATTGGCTCAACCATGTGCATTTAAATTTCTTCTGTTGAGGATATCTAAATACAAAGATAAATTGAGTTACATTTTAAAGTCTAAACATATTTGATCTCTACAGATCATTTGATACAATTGTTTGGTTGTAATGTCTATTTAAAAATAAAGACGCCATTGCACAATAACATATATGAGCAGTTCAGACAAATTTATTTACTAATAACAAACAAACCTGAAGTTTAACATCTATAAACAGATTATACAAGTTACTGACATTATAACCTGAATTTGAACATTCAGAAATGTTGCGTGGGAAACGTATCTTGAAACACCAGATTTGCATCTTTAAACATTAGAGTCTAATGTCACGCAATAGCACACAATCAATGTGCATTATAAATACATTTAATAGAGCAATGTCAATACTTCACAATAAGTCACGAAATTGATTTTATGAACAATAAAGACATACAATATTAAATGTGTATTAATCCAACGTATTTGTATTAAAGAAACAGACCGTTATTAAACCGAGAAATGTCTACAACATTTAATAATGTGACAGTATTAGATTTTAAAGAGAATTTAAACATTAATATTTAACGGATCACGGATATTAAATCTGCGTCACACATATCCGCATGACAGGCCCATGAGTTACAAATAAGTCTACATGAAAAATGAAGTAACAGCACCAACAGGAGGTATTTGTATGGAAGTTGATAAGATATGAAACATTAAGGAACGGCCAATCAGAGTTCATCACACAAACACAACTTGAGTCAGGATGGTCTCACAGACATTCTAACAATATTTCAAACTTTTATCCAATCAGATGTACAGATAACTTGTCCCATGGTGCATCTCATGTTTACTTCACCATATAAAAGTCCATTACACGTTGCCATCTTTGTCAGTTCTCTAATGCCTGCTGGTATATTATTATAATATTCTCTCTCTCTCTCTCTATATATATATATATATATATATATTTATATATATACACACATCTCGGCAGGCATGAAACCTCCCAGGTTTACCAAGCAGGAGAGCGCTGCACTGGTCCACGCCGTCAAGGACTTTTATCCCCAGCTGTTTGGGAACAAGAGGAGGTCGACAGATGCGCCCGTTAAGAAGGCCCTCTGGGAGTCTATCACCAATGCGGTTAAATTGGTGTGTGGCATCCAGAGGAGCCAGGATCAGATCATGCAGAGATTCGGAGGTATGAGGTTGCGCTTGACAAAAAAGTCGACCTCATAAGGGAGTGGGTACAAGCCCATAAAAGAGGGGGCAAAAGAGAGGCCCCGCGGAAACTCTACCTACTCCCTTATGAGGTGACTTTATGCGAGCTCCTCACTCTCCGGGTCCCCAAAAGATTTAGATCCTCGCCATCCTCAGCCTCCTCTTCTTCCCTCCCAGCTGCTGGATCTGAAAGTCCTGACCCGGGGGCCAGGGCAGCTGCTTCTCCGTCCGGTGGCCTGGGAGGAGCGGAAAGAGAATCTGAACCAGGTAACTATCCAACTTCATATAATATATAAATATTTGATTAGATTTGTAAGAAATATGTATATAGTCAGATACTAAACCTATATAGATCTCACAACATACGCTACATATGATGTTTAGATATCTGATTTTAGATTAGTGACACATGAAATAGGAATGATGTTTCTTGCAACTCTACAGAATATGCGTCACAGAGCGAAAATGGAATTGCGCATACACGTTAACATGGGTTTGCTGTAAGTGGCATTGCTTTACACATGTTGGTCAAATGACGGATGCGTAATTCCGCTTGGAATCATTGCGCAATGATCCCGAAAATTAGAATTGCGCATACACATTAACATGGGTTTGCTGTAAGTGGCATTGCTTTACACATGTTGGTCAAATGACGGATGCGTAATTCCGCTTGGAATCATTGCGCAATGATCCCGAAAATTAGAATTGCGCATACACGTTAACATGGGTTTGCTGTAAGTGGCATTGCTTTACACATGTTGGTCAAAATGAAATGTGAATTATTATATATGTGAAGAATACAGTATTCTTATTTTCAATATTATACATAATAAAAAAAAGACTAGCAGAATCAAAATAAATAATAACATATGTCCATCAATTGATGAGAATGAAATAACACAAAAAATTAATTAAAGCTACAGTAAACAACACAACTGATTGAAAATAAGAGTACAGGATATATTTATGATGAATTTAATTGAGGAAACAATTAACTCATGGGACTACCAAAAGATTAATAGTTTTTAATTGATTTGGTAATAATGTAAAGATTTTAAACATGGCATGATTTGTATTAATGATATCCAATCATCATTTAATATATTACAGATCGTGATGTTGGTGCTGGAACCTCAAGCCAGGGCTTGTCACAGTATGGTATGTCTCATTTTAATTGACATTTGTCTTGGAAACATGGACAGAACATTACATACAAAATCCACATTGTTCAATATTTATATGTATCCGCAAAATTGATTTGTATAATATTTACAAATAAGAATAAATAAAAAACCAAACATACGATTACATAGTAATACTAATCTGATTTTTTCTCGAATTTAAGATATCCCATCTATTCTTGATATCTTCATTTTAATGAAAGATTCTTTGAATGTCCAATTTATATTCTTCCCCTGTGTATTGCTTAATCTTATTTGGATACATTTTGACAAAATTCACACACTTTTGCATATGTTTTGATTTTAAAAATATAGATTCAATTTTTGAAATTGATCACGTCATTTAAGGGACATGCCAACTAAATTTTACATTGAATGATTTTGAAACGTGATTTTATTGTTTTGTATAAACATTTTATGAGCTAAATTGGTTCAGTCTATTGTTTTAGTTCTTCTAAAAACATATTGATTTTGGTTTAGGTTAAACAATGCATTACTGGTATTATCCGGCTGTTTTTTTATGCATAAATTGGCATTTTTAAAAAAATTAAAATCATGTGTTCAGATAATAGTAGTACATAGTTTCAAAAAGTATACAATTACACATTTTGAGCTTCATGTCCCTTTAAGAGAGGATAATTAAATAATTTTTAGGATATCCTTAACTAACATATTAGATTGTAATTGCATGCTCCATCCCATTCATTACATCAACATATGGAGTAGAGAATTCATTAACAGCAACATTGTCAAATCAATATATTTTTATATTAAAGGGACACTGAGCTAAAATTATTACTGTTGTCATTCAGATAGAGCATGCAATATTAATCAAAATTTAAATATAATACTATAATCATATTTTAAATATTCTATTGATAAATGTATTTTAAAATCAAGAATGTACGTTTATCTGCAGCTCCATTTTGGTTGACCAACCTGGGTTTTTATTGATGATTGGTGGATACCTTCAACAAACAATATTTATTGAATCCAATATTGCTTATCTGCCTTTAAGATTAAAATGTAGCAAAATTAAAATTATAATAGGAGTCAATGTTAAATAATTTGGAACAGTTTGAACAGTGAAATCACTGATTGAAATAAATCATGTCAGTGTCCCTTTGATAAACAATAGATTCATTAATCCTTACATTCTTTGGATTAAACAATATTGATATATAATTCACATATTCACTGTTTGAGTTACTTTCTAGATATAAGCATACTCTAACAGCACCATGATTACATATTTGTACAAATCAATTTGGTTTGGTATTGTGATCAATATGTGTTGTGTCCTAAACAAGATTACTGTACATTGCACAAATGGCTCGATGTGCCACATGTCTTTGTTTATATTTGTCAACAGCTGTTATTCTAAATGTGGTTTGTGTGTATTCTTTTAAGAACATTGATATGCAATAGCATCGTATGAGATGAGTTTGATGTCTAATATAGTCTGAAATTAAACATATGTTAAATACATCATTTTTTACATAATCCCCTTGATTCAATCAAGCATTTTGTATTCTAATGACTGCTCTATTCTTCACATTTTCAAGTTGAGTATTCTTATAAATCGATACAGATGTGATTTAGTGCTATCCAAAATGTGTTCACTAATATATATCTCTATCATTCATAGAGAGAGTTGTTGTGGGAAGCCCAGAGGGATCCAGCACTGACTCAGAGCTGCAGTTGCAGTCTTCTGGTAAGTCCATTGACTCATTTATATGTCATTGAAGGTGTATTGGTAATCAATATTATGAGCATGATTCTGATGAAGCATTACATTTGAAACAAACATATAATTTACTCCTCTGATTATATATCAATTTTATTTTAATATTGAAAGATTAAGAATTACAATGTTCTTAGTCTACACCTTTGTTATTCAGAAGATGTATAGCATATGTTTGTTTACATGTTCAATTTTGACAACAATCATCAAGTGATACACACATGAGAAATCTTAAATGTTCAATGTACTATGCTTTTATGATTTTTAAATTAATACAAACAATAAATCGAAAATATGAATCATTGAGAATAACTAATCTAATGTCATTTGTGTGCTCCATCAAAATGATGTAAATCTGAACTTTGGGTGTGTATATCTTTAATGCAACATTGATGTGTGTCTTTGAGCAACAGTAACATATGTTATAATATCTGATCTTAATGTGTACACAACATGTTATGTTTTACAGAGATTAATTTAACATGTGGGATGGAGGAGGAAGAGGCTCCCTTGAAGTCTGATGGTATGTGAAATATATCTAACATGTATCCAACATGTTGCTTTATTGGAAATCATTTTATTGAATACATTCAAAGTCTACAGCTTTTGCACTTTAAAAAGGAATATTATTTGTCTGTTCAAATACACTACTGCCCCCTTTCTATATCAGGCAGCATGAAAATATGCTTGTTTTTTTGTTTGTTTTTTTTTTGGATTTCTAATTCATGCCATCATGATGTCACATGCATATTCCAGGCCAAACCACAATAATAATTTTATAATTGTACAGACAGTCATTGCTATTCATCTGAGTGCCTATATGCATACCATATCCTCATGTCATCATTGTTTAGAAATTCAAACACACTTCTAAGTATATTGAAAACATAATCAAGTTGAAATGCGTTGATTTGATTTCATGATGTATGAGATGTTAATATATTTGTATTATTTATTTCAGATGGATCCTCCACTTCTGATCATCAGTTTTCCGCCCATGCCGAGTCCCCTGCCCAGGCCCAGACCCCTGCCCAGTCCCCTTCCCAGACCCCTGCCCAGGCCCAGACCCCTGCCCAGGCCCATACCCCTGCCCAGGCCCAGACCCCTGCCCAGGCCCCTGCCCAGACCCCTGCCCCTCCACAGACCACAGACCCTCCCGGCCCTTCACATTTTTCCTATCCTGTCCCTCCCAAAAAAACGCCCCTTCGTCCCCCTTCGCCGCTCTCCCCGTCTTTTGGCCCGTACAGCTACCCCAGCTGCCCAGCCCCCAACTCACCACTCCCCAGCTGTACGGGCTACCCCAGAGCAGCAGCTCATCCCTCCCCAACCCAATCCCATCCCTCCCCCCTGTCTCAACCTTCATTGTCCTGGGTGTCGGATTGTCCTTCCCAGGCACAGCTGTAAGTATCATTCAAAATCAACATTATAAGATACTTAAAGGTACACTGAAGGAAAATTGTTTCTATTGTGATTCAAATAGAGCATGCAATGTTAATCAAATTTTTAATTTACTACTCTTATCAATTATTATTCATTCTCTTGCTATCTTTATTGAAACAAAGAAATGCCTATAATTTATTTTAAATAGAAAAAAAGTCTGGACATCATTTCTTTATTGTTGGATGAATGTATCCATCAATCAGCAGGGACAACCAAAGTTGATAACCAAAAATGGCTTGCCCTATAAACCTACATTCGTGCATTTAAAATATAGCTATAGAATTCTAACATTTAAAGAATAAGTGTAAATGTTTTTTATTTTTATTGTCATGCTCTATCTGAATCAGTAAATTAAATATTTTTGTTCAGTGTCCCTTTAATTTGATATCACTACATATACCAATCACCACTACAAATGTTCATACATTATCTCTTGTATAACCCAGTGGGAATGTAATTTCTTCTGGTTGCTATATTTACACAGCTTGTCCTCAACGCCAAAATGTTTAAGGATAGGTGTGCCTACCACAGTATAACTAAAATATTTAAATTGCTAATGTAAGTACAATGTAAATCCTTTTACAAGATTTTAGACACTCAAGCTGTAAAAGTGGATCATCAAAAAACAATTAAAGGGGACAACATGTTGGAGTAAAATGTCCCTTTAATGTTTTTGGTCTGTCTGAATAACATATTTCATGTGTAAATAATCAATTTCAACAAATTAATTTAAAGAATGATTTGTCTTTATGATGACAATGTATCTTTGCTTAATTTTTGTTCTGTTGTGTAATTATCATTAATATTTAATTTTTTCTTTATTTTAGGCTGTGACTCAACATGGCTCATGCTAGAAGGTCTAGCCCACGTAGAGCAGGCCGTGTTGAGGAACGCAGCTGTCATGAGAGGGATAAGCGACACCATGCAGGCCCAGCTACAGGTTCAGCATTTGACTCTACGTCAGATGAGGCGGTGGAATTCAATGCTTGAATCTGTAGCTGGACAGGCACAGGACGATGAAGGGGATGACCAGTAAGTGGAGGATCTGGAGATGCTCCAAGGGCGCAGATAAGAATCCTCCATCCACATGTTGATGTTTTTTTTATGGTTGCCATTTGGCCTTTTTTGTATTATTGTTGTGCCTGTTGCACTCTTTTACCTTGTCATATGGCTCCAATGGGGCTATGCTGGCCCTTGGCTACTCTCTTCATGGACTGTGATGCACTCTGTTACCTTGTCATATGGCTCCAATGGGGCTATGCTGGCCCTTGGCTACTCTCTTCATGGACTGTGATGCACTCTGTTACCTTGTCATATGGCTCCAATGGGGCTATGCTGGCCCTTGGCTACTCTCTTCATGGACTGTGATGCACTCTGTTACCTTGTCATATGGCTCCAATGGGGCTATGCTGGCCCTTGGCTACTCTCTTCATGGACTGTGATGCACTCTTTTACCTTGTCATATGGCTCCAATGGGGCTATGCTGGCCCTTGGCTACTCTCTTCATGGACTGTGATGCACTCTGTTACCTTGTCATATTTCTCCAATGGGGCTATGCTGGCCCTTGGCTATTCTCTTCATGGACTGTGATGCACTCTGTTACCTTGTCATATGGCTCCAATGGGGCTATGCTGGCCCTTGGCTACTCTCTTCATGGACTGTGATGCACTCTGTTACCTTGTCATATGGCTCCAATGGGGCTATGCTGGCCCTTGGCTACTCTCTTCATGGACTGTGATGCACTCTGTTACCTTGTCATATGGCTCCAATGGGGCTATGCTGGCCCTTGGCTACTCTCTTCATGGACTGTGATGCACTCTTTTACCTTGTCATATGGCTCCAATGGGGCTATGCTGGCCCTTGGCTACTCTCTTCATGGACTGTGATGCACTCTGTTACCTTGTCATATGGCTCCAATGGGGCTATGCTGGCCCTTGGCTACTCTCTTCATGGACTGTGATGCACTCTTTTACCTTGTCATATGGCTCCAATGGGGCTATGCTGGCCCTTGGCTACTCTCTTCATGGACTGTGATGCACTCTGTTACCTTGTCATATGGCTCCAATGGGGCTATGCTGGCCCTTGGCTACTCTCTTCATGGACTGTGATGCACTCTTTTACCTTGTCATATGGCTCCAATGGGGCTATGCTGGCCCTTGGCTACTCTCTTCATGGACTGTGATGCACTCTGTTACCTTGTCATATGGCTCCAATGGGGCTATGCTGGCCCTTGGCTACTCTCTTCATGGACTGTGATGCACTCTGTTACCTTGTCATATGGCTCCAATGGGGCTATGCTGGCCCTTGGCTACTCTCTTCATGGACTGTGATGCACTCTGTTACCTTGTCATATGGCTCCAATTTTCCTTATCTTTAAAAGATTATTTATAAACGTTGTTGATGTTTTCTGACATACTAATAAAAGACATGTCATTCCACGATTCTTTGTCCTCTTTATTCATGTCATTGATTGAAATCTCTAGTTTATCTGGTTAATCCTTAAAGGGAACTTAGCAAAAATAATGGTGTTTCCTGAATCATATATGTAATACAATTGTAAATGACTTTAAGATTAACTTCTCCAATTTAATTTTATTATTTGTCTTTATATATTTTTCGTAAAGCTTTATCATTGCATGATTATGATTAGCATAGTAATTATTTTATATATGTATATATAGATTTTTATTTGTATATATATATATATATGTATATTGCAAATTTCACATCCATGTGTGTATTTATAAACTCTGCGTGAATTGATGCACCTTTAACAAATGATCCGAGGATTGATACAATTATATAATCCCTGTAAAGTGTTCATATTATTGAAATAGTATTGTCTCTGTGTATCCTCTTTTTACAAAACAAAATCATGTCCCTTTAAGTGATGCTGAGCACAATTGTTAATGAATGGATTTCCATTTCTAAAGCGTTTTTGTCCTTTTTACATGAACAAGGACATATAATCTTATTAATACACAATCTTATTGTAATGTTGACAGCACATGTATTTCATTTTCAATTCTATATTATTGTAGTAGTGTAACCAAATCAATATCTGTGTGTAATGCGCATATTTTAGATAAGGAATATGTTTTTCTAAATATTTGTAAAAAATACTTCTCCTCCCATATATGGCTATAGGTAGGCTGACCATATTTCAACTTGAATAAATGACACGTTTGATCAATACATGTGTCATTATTGTTATTCCAAAACAATCTAAACATATCTTAAAACATCAATGGCATATGTATTTCTCATGTGTATCTTTTAAATGTTAACGATATACACCATAGCTATAGTTAAAGGGACAGTCAAGTCCGAAAAGATGATTCATGATTTAAATAGGGCATGCGAGTTTACCCAACTTCCTAATTAGCTTTTATTCAACATTTAGCTTTGTTCTCTTGTTATAGTTATTTGAAAGGTAAACAGAGGAGGTTCATATGCTAAGTTCTTCGACCTTGAAGACTGCCTCTAATGTTGTAAAAATATTGACTACTATAAGGCATTAGTTCACATGTTTCATATAGATAACATTGAGATCATGCACGTAAAGTGACCTAGGAGTGAGCATTGATTGGCTAAACTGCATGTCTGTCAAAAGAACCTAAATAATGGGGCAGTCATCAGAAGCTTAGATACAAGATAATAACAGAAGTAAAATGTATATTAATATATAACTGTGTTTTTTTTTCAAAAATGAGTTATATGTAATAAAGGGATTAGCTATATTTTTGAAAATTCAATTTCTGGGGTTGACTGTCCCTTTAACATATAATATCTAACACATCCCTATTTTACTAATGCATCTCCTAGCATTAATTTTCTTTTAAAGGGACAGGAAACACAAAAATCAAAATATTTACATTTATTGTAACAATATATTTCAAATTGCAATGTCGTACATAATCGTGTAACCAATATTGATTTAATTTGTAATTAAAACATGCTGCTTGCTAAATAGTTTAGTTATAAATCCTCAGCTTCTAATTAAATATCTCCTTATTTTCGATAATGTATTCTATTTTATAGATCACAGTATTTCGTTATCTATCGTGACATTCCTAGATAGCAATATAGACACATACTAGTTACTAAAATATAAATACGTTTCTTATTGATATGCCAAGCTGTCAACTGAGTCCTTGTATTGGCTGCGGTTTTTCAGCGATCTCGGATGCGCCATGTTGCTTAAGACGTCACCTGCTAGGCTGTCCAATGATTCCTTGTATTGACTGAAGTTTTTACGCGATCAAGGATGCGCCTTTTATTGGATGGCGTTTTTACGTGATCAAGGATGCGCCTTTTATTGGATTGCGTTCTTAAGTGATCAAGGAAGCACCATGTTAATTAAGACGTCACATGCAAAGGTGTAAAAAAACGTCTGATTGTATTACGTAGTCCCGCAATATTTGTTTGTGCACGTTACACACGTTTGTGAATGAGAAGAAAAGTTTAAAACCATGGCGAATATGGATTGTGTGCATCATGTTACATTGTTGACCCATAGCTTATAAAGACCACCACATTCTCTTTTGCTGGATGTCTGGTTGAATAAACGAATGAAAGCAAAATGTTTTCATGCATAAGATATTTTGAGGCAAGTGCAAATCTCTATAGTCCATGTTATTTAATATGTTTGTCAACAATATGTTCCTTTTTATGAAAAATGACTGTTGTGTTTAATGTTAAAGATATCTAATTCATAAATATTCGCTATTGTATTATAATAAAGTAATCAACATGCGTTTATCTTTATCATATGCTAAATATATGATGCCGACTTCTTCTAAATGTAATTTTGTCGTATATTTTATTGAAGGTTCATTAGACACTCACATTAAAAACGAAAATATTTTATTTTGTCTCTAGTTATATAGTCCATTGTTTACCAAATACACGTCTACTTTTGCTTCTGTTCAAATAAAATTGAAGTAATTTTCAGACTCCTCGCCAAGCCTCAAAGTTTCATGTGAGTACCATCTCCAGCTTTCTCCTGTTTGTGTAAAGGGTCTTTTCATATGTTAATGATGGGGTATTGTCTTGTTTTACAGTTGTAATGGGGTTTCCATCTATCTTTTCAATAGAGATAACCCGATTTTATTTGAAAGTGTTTAAAGCTTTTTAATATTGATTTTGATATCAGTATATGTTAATCTTGTTGTTTCTAGTAGTGTCTATTACATGCAGTTCTGTTAAAATGATTGTATACTGTCCCTTTAATGCAAATGTTGATTTTTGTATCATGTATGAGTTCCACATTGGTTAATCTCCAAATATATTATTGTTAGCATATTTATTTATTTTCACTCCTAAAAGGACTTTAAACCATATTCATTGTTAAAACAAATGTCTTTCTAAAAAAAAATAAACACAATAATGTCTCTTTAAGAAAATAGACTTTATTTAACACGTCAATATAAATCTTTTTTCAATATTTCTTGTTTGAACAAGTACATGTAGATATACCAACAATCACCAAATATTATATGTTAGCATATGTAATTTTGTTAAAGGGACAGTCTAGAAAACAAATAATGATTTGCATTATTAAAAAAGACAATTTTGTTATATCAATGATATCAAAGGTTTCTCACCAATTAATCATTTTTCTGTGTTTATTTTTATTTGCTAGCTAAACCTATGAGGTTCGTGTGCTCATTTCTTAGAGCTTGAAGAGTGCATGTAATCAGAATGCAATTTGACCACTAGAGGGCATTTTGAGAGCATTTGTATATATAAAACCTTGAGCTCATACAGCATATTTAACATGTATTGATCATTGATTGTCTAAAATGTTGTTAGGTCAGAACAACAAATAAGTGGTCATTTTTCATAGGCATAGATACAAGGGTAAGCACATAAGTCACACGTATTTCTCCATGTTTTGTTGTTTCAAACTTGATAATGCGTAATACAGTGTTTTCTTTGTAATCAATAATGTTCTGACTGTCCCTTTAAGCTGTGTTATTGGCATTCAAACAGTAATATGCCATCATGGATAATTGTAATAGTAATTTTGTTTGCGATTCGGGAAACAGTTTGGACATCACATCACAGAAACCAATCAATATCATGAACAAGGATAGGTATGTGATGATGTGGTTATCACACACTTCTAACCCACACTCTGCAAACAATCTGCCTCCATGGATCCGGTCCCATAGAAGTAGATTATATACAGAGTGTGGTCCACAAGTGTATGAAAACCACATCATCACATACCTATCCATTACACATTAAATAAAAAATAAGTAAACATGAAAACAAATACTTACTTCCTCTTCCTTCCCCTCTTCCCACGGGGCTGAGGCTCTGGGAGGGGCAACTGCCGACTCCGACGAGTTCTCATTGGAGATGTTGTGGGAAGAGTGGAAGGAAGAGTACTGGGACGACCAAGGTGAGGAGGAGGAGATGACCCGGCAGGAGGAGATGGCTCGGCAGGAGGAGATGGCCCGGCAGGAGCAGATGGCCCGGTAGGAGCAGATGGCCCGGCAGGAGCAGATGGACCGGCAGGAGCAGATGGCCCGGCAGGAGCAGATGGACCGGCAGGAGGCCCAGGAGCAGGAGGCCCAGCAGATGGCGGCCCAGGAGCAGGAGGACCAGCAGGAGGCCCAGCAGATGGCGGCCCAGGAGCAGGAGGCCCAGCAGATGGCGGCCCAGGAGCAGGAGTCCCAGCAGGAGGCGGCCCAGGAGCAGGAGGCAGAACAGCAGGAGGCAGACCAGCATGCGCCTCCCGGAAGAAATTAAACATCTCTTGTTGGAGTAGAAAGGTTCTGTTTTGGCCTTCTTCTATTCGAGTAAGGAGGTGTATGATTTGGGTTTGGCCTTCAATGATTTGGTTTTGGCCTTCAATAATTCTATTTCTGCCTTCTATATTTTGGATCCGGGAGGTACGGATCTGGTCAATGTAGTCTAGTAGAACCCGCACTGCCGCTATTTCCTCTTGTTGTGCACGGCGGCCTGCTGGTGCACGGCAGCCTGCTGGTCCTTGAGGGGCCTCTGCTTCTGCGGCCTCTTCCTCTGCTTCCGGGGCCTCTTCGTCAAGGGGGGCCTCTTCGTCAAGGGGGGCCTCTTCCCTCCGAGGTGGAGATTCATCCCCACCACTCTCATCCCGGGGAAAAGGAGGAGCCTGTAGTTGCTGTGCTGCCTCCTCCCCAGACTCTATATATTTGAAAAAGAGCTAAATGTATATATTAGCATATTTCCAAATAAAGCTTTAAATTACTTAGCTTACGATACAGTTACAAATGCAGCCTCATTAATCCACTTTGAAATCTAACAATCAATACGATTTCCGCATTTTCTAAACCGTGTTTGTGATATCTCTGGTCAATCTGAATGTTTTAGCGTTTGTTTTCAGTCTGTTTAAATGCACACCTAACCTATAGCCTAGATACTAATGTAACTGCAAAGTAATTGTGAATGCGTGTAAACAACGTAATAGCATTAATCTGATCCTTAAAGGGACATGAAACCCAATGTTTTATCTTTCATGATTTAGAATCATACAATTAGAATCAACTTTCTAATTTACTTTTCTTATCTAATTTGCTTCATTCTCTGGATATTCTTTGCTGAAAAGCATATCTAGATATGCTTAGAAGCTGCTGATTGGTAGCTGCATATAGCTGCCTCCTGTGATTGGTTCACCGTGTGCATGGCTATTTCTTCATTAAAGTATATCTAAAGAATGAAGCAAATTAGGTAATATAAGTAAATTGGAATGTTGTTTAAAATTGTATTCTCTACCTTAATCATGAAAGGAAATGTTTGCGTATAGTGTCCCTTGAAATACATTTGTATGTTAATTTATTCTTAAATGAGCTTACCGTCAGATGAGAATGGCAGGTTCCCGGTATCAATTTCTCCGATACGACTATATCCACCTCGGAGATGCTGGGACGCAACATTTCCTCCCATCGGCAGTAATCGATTTCCAGTGCAGGGCCGCCACCGGTTCCTGCGGCATGTTGGGACTCCCGGCTTAACTTTTTCTTAAGATCCATCTTGCAGTCCCGGTAGCGATGTTTAATAGAGTCCATATCTCTATTCCGTCCACCCACTGCATTGACTGCATTCCTTATCTCCTGCCAGAGCTTCCTCTTCTCAGTTGGGGTGGTCTTCTGATGCTGCAGCCTCCTATACCTGGCCATATAGGCTTCTACGAGGGCCTCCTTCTCCTCCATCGAAAACCTTGCCTCCCTAGTCGCCTTGGCCTTCCCCTGTGACAATGCCCTCTGTTTCCCGGACTGTGAAGCCCTACTCTGTCCGCCACTGGGCCCAGCCACTTGTTCATCTTGAACCAAGTGGCTGGGTCCACCCACCGCTTCCACCCCTGCTTCCTGCCCCCCTTCCTGCCCTGTTCCTCTCCCCCTCCCTCTCCTCCCCCCTCTACCTCTCCCCTGCCTGCCCTCCATCTCTTCCCTAAACTAAACCCCAACTAAGCAAACAAAAAGTGAGTGTGATCAAATGAAAGGGGGTCAAAATAAAGAACTAAAAAGACGAAAAAAGTGCTGAAAGTGTGAAAGGGATATAAATAAAAGAGGGTAAGGAGTATTTAAATAAACAAAATGAAGAAGAAGACTAAAAGGATGATATGTAAACTAAATGTAACTAGGGGATGGGGATGGGATGGGGATGGGGTATGGGATAAGAGTAAATGGGATGAAAGGGAATGGGACTACAGGGAATGGGGTATGGAGTGTAGTATGAGAGGGTATGGGGTATGGAGTGTATGTAGTGTTATTGATAAGTGTATGTATGTATTGAATGTGTTTGCGTGTAAATGTGTTAAGTGTACAGAAAAAGCACTCGCACACTCACCCAAACCAACTGTCGCTCACTAACTCACACTACCACTAACTGACTCTCTCACACTACCACTAACTCTCTAACTCACACTACCACTAACTCTCTAACTCACACTACCACTAACTCTCTAACTCACACTACCACTAACTCTCTAACTCACACTAGCACTAACTCTCTAACTCACACTACCACTAACTCTCTAACTCACACTACCACTAACTCTCTAACTCACACTACCACTAACTCTCTAGCTCACACTAGCACTAACTCTCTAACTCACACTACCACTAACTAACATTACCACTAACTCTCAATAACTCACACTACCACTAACTCACTCACAATAACACTAACTGACTCACAATAATGCACAAAATCTCTAAGCTCCAATCTCCAAAAACCCACCAGCAACACAGTCAAAGAAGCCATGCTTGTGTGGTGCTTATATACCCTGTGTAAATGTTTAATGATGTACCGGTTTGCGTTGTAAATTGTGTTCAGGTGTGCTTTATTAGTAATTATTATTTGTGCAATGTGTATTAGGTGTGTGAATTTGCGCATGCTCATTTTGAGTTAGTATTTGTGGAATGTGTAGAATGCGATGATGTCATAGTGCTCGTTTTCTATAACATTCTCCAATAGTATTATGTTTAAATGTTAATTTGCGATGGTGTGGTATTAGTGAAGTGTTGTTTATGTATGTTTGTCCTAATATATAGTAATTTTGAATGCGAGTATTTTGCTAGTGTATGATTGTGTTTTTTGTTTTCCTTGTTGTTATTTTCCGTATTTCCGCATCTTAAATGATATGCGTATTCCCTGTATTTTATTTTATTAAAATTCCCCCCGCTTCTGAATGTGTAATGCTTATGTGCTTTGTTTTGTGATTGTTGTTGTGACATTTGCGGCGTGTTATTGTTGTGCATTATGTGGTATACGTCATATGACCGAGCTGTGCGTATTTCTCGCGAGATCGAGCGTTAGGTGAAAAAAGTGTCTTTTTTTGCTTTTCTATTGATCTCTATGGGAGACTGTCTAACGCGGGCAGGATTCCGCATGTGAAATACACGTGTTAGGAGTATCGTTAGAAGGTTTTTTTTCAACTCTAAATACCCGCGTTAAAAAACTCTGTGCGTTAGACATAAACCACGCGTAGCTAACGCACCCCATCTACCGCCAAACTCCAAATCTAGGCGTTAGTTTTTGTGCCGTAATAAACCCCAGAACGTAGTATTACTATCGCTCTGCCCCGCCTCTCCATGCCCATATTGACTATCACGATTTCCCCTATCCAATCACTAGTACAAACGTCAGAGCATTAGGCTCATTTGATTATCTGTTAGCCGTAACAGGCTCTGAGAGTGTTATTTCATTATAACGTATACGCGAATGGTATCCTTTTCTCTTCCTTATCAAAGTAATTTAGGTTTAGTTCGCAGATGATTAAGTAACTCTAATGCACTCCAAATTCCCACTTAGAAACGCCACACATTAGGTGCCAACGAAACAATAGATTTGTTTTGTTGATGTGTAGTGCAAAGACATGCGCACTTTATTACTCAACATGCCAACCAATTTGCTACTTTGTTAACAGTGACATTGTTTCAACATCACAAGTATGGAGGATACCTTAATGGTAACTAAATGGGACTTTATTTAAGAACCTATAAAGGTTTGTGAATCTGGGGCGCGATCCGATATAGATCGTAGTTTGCGGCGCAAGCGAGGGAACCCGCGTCGCCCGCAGTTTCAGCTCGCAACTCGAGCTATCCCATATACTGCGCCGTCAGATGCTAACGTGCCGTAAGTCGGATAAACCAGCGATGTCCAGAAATCTGCGCAAGTACAAATTTCTGGCGTCGCCAGTGACTTACGGCACGTTAGAAACTGCCGGCGCCTACAAAACCTGACTAAAGTCTAAATCACTCGCACTGTCTAACACGCCTCCCTAACATAGCCCGACACGTCTAACCCTCTATCCGCTATCCCCCCTCACTATCCTAACAATAAAATATGTATTAACCCCTAAACCGCCGCTCCCAAACCCTGCCGCAACCTAATAAAGTTATTAACCCCTAATCTAATCCCCCTACACCGCCACCAGCTATATTAACTATATTAACCCTAATTATATTAGGGTTAATATAGTTAATATAATTATTATATTATATATATTAACTATATTAACCCTAATTATATTAGGGTTAATATAGTTAATATCGTTATTATATATTTATATATATATATATATATATATATATATATATATATATATATATATATTTATATATAGGGAGAGTAAAGTAAAGTTAACTGCAACATCCAAAAATGTCCAAAAGTAAATACTTAAACAAAGATCTAGCTCCGGAGGATAAACGTTCAAGACCCAATGGGTTAACAGGAGAACATGTCACAGCTTAAAAACTGGTCAAAGTAATACTGGTATCCAGCAAATTTCCCCTATATACGCTCACTGTACATTAGTAATGAACTGCAGCATAATATTTCACGGCTCTTGAGAACAGCAGGGTTATATACATTTTTAGCAAAAAAAGGGGGTTAAATAAACTAGCGCTTAAGAGTTAATATCCCTTGCCCTATTCTCCTACTATCTACTTCCCAGATAGAAAGGTGTATAAAGTGAAAAAGTTATGGAGATTAGGCGCTTAATCTGCAAAAGGGATAAAGGTGTGTATGGAGGTCGTTAGCTAAATATGTAGAAAAAACTGGACCTTGGACAGAATAAGTGAAAAATTCTTCTACAATTTATTTTCAAAATAAAAACATGATAATACAAAGATAAAATAAATCACAATCCCTAAGTGTTGCAACACTATATCGATCAATTCATAAAATTTCTAAAATTCAGATATACATTTGTTTCATACACAAATAAAAGGATTTATCTGCTCTTTTGTATCCTTTGTTCAAAGATTTTAGATAGAATGTATTCTTTTATTTCAACACAATTAATAATATTTGTCTCTATTTGATATTTTATATCTATATTTCATCAACTTTAAAATTACAAATATGTAGCAAAAACTAACAATTAGTTAAAACAATTTAAATGCAAGATTATAAATGGTGTCCCCACAATGGCTGTTTACTTATATTGGTTGTAATTTTGTGTATCTAAAAAGTTCATCAAAGCATTTGTAAGTAATTGGAGATAAATTACTGAGGGCTGTGTTCTTTATCCTTATATTTATGTTGTGATATATTACGGTTTCACAGTTACCTCTTTGTATCCTCAGTGAGCTTAATTTGTAGAAAAGGAATGTTCCAAACAGTGTTTAGGGGTGATTTTCTTACCCTCTCTTGTGAGCTGTTACTACTCACGGCTTCCCGGCGGTTCCTATGTGTCCTCAGTTTGACTCTCAGACAAGGGGTTCCGGTAGGTAATTTTCTTTGTGTTACCTTGTCACTGGTCTTTGTAGAAGTGCTCTGATTACAGCACCAAACTGTAGACAATCCTTTTGTTTCTGTAACTTGCGCAAGTTAGCTTTTGTGTTTGTAGTTCCTCAATCTCCTGCACTTAAGTACTTCTGTACGCAGGAAAAAAACAGGCTTTTTCTTTCTTGGTGTTCACACAGATATCAACATGTTTCGCCAGCAACCCTGGCTTTATCTTGATAAAGCCAGGGTTGCTGGCGAAACATGTTGATATCTGTGTGAACACCAAGAAAGAAAAAGCCTGTTTTTTTCCTGCGTACAGAAGTACTTAAGTGCAGGAGATTGAGGAACTACAAACACAAAAGCTAACTTGCGCAAGTTACAGAAACAAAAGGATTGTCTACAGTTTGGTGCTGTAATCAGAGCACTTCTACAAAGACCAGTGACAAGGTAACACAAAGAAAATTACCTACCGGAACCCCTTGTCTGAGAGTCAAACTGAGGACACATAGGAACCGCTGGGAAGCCGTGAGTAGTAACAGCTCACAAGAGAGGGTAAGAAAATCACCCCTAAACACTGTTTGGAACATTCCTTTTCTACAAATTAAGCTCACTGAGGATACAAAGAGGTAACTGTGAAACCGTAATATATCACAACATAAATATAAGGATAAAGAACACAGCCCTCAGTAATTTATCTCCAATTACTTACAAATGCTTTGATGAACTTTTTAGATACACAAAATTACAACCAATATAAGTAAACAGCCATTGTGGGGACACCATTTATAATCTTGCATTTAAATTGTTTTAACTAATTGTTAGTTTTTGCTACATATTTGTAATTTTAAAGTTGATGAAATATAGATATAAAATATCAAATAGAGACAAATATTATTAATTGTGTTGAAATAAAAGAATACATTCTATCTAAAATCTTTGAACAAAGGATACAAAAGAGCAGATAAATCCTTTTATTTGTGTATGAAACAAATGTATATCTGAATTTTAGAAATTTTATGAATTGATCGATATAGTGTTGCAACACTTAGGGATTGTGATTTATTTTATCTTTATATACATTTTTACCACACACAGGTATCAGGTAATTAACAGGGGGAAACCGTGTTCCCAAGAGGCACTACCGCCTCAACTCACCACCACATGGTTTCACCGATTAACCTTTCGTCTCTGTGTGTATGATCAGCGTCCCTAGAAAGCAAGTTCCCAGAGCTTTCTGATCCAAATCCTGCAGCGTCTTCAACAGAGCGTCCCACTATGCGGGAGGGGGTGTGTTCCGGTCCTCTCTCACCATGTGATGTCCGTGGACCAATCCAAAGGAGGATCCGTACTGCTTGAAAAAACCTCCGTGAACTTTGGAGCTTAGAGTCCTTAGACCGTTGCTGCAGCCCAGATGTATGCATACAGCCAAGGAAAAGATTATGCAGACGACGGTCAATGTAGATTAAAACTTCATCTTTATTGTACAAAACATAAAAGCATTCCAGGGGTCAGCACAGGCACACAACAACACGAAAGTCCGCTAACATGTTTCGGCCCTCTTCACCATGCCGGGTCGAATTCCGATTGGCTGATAGGATTCTATCAGCCAATCAGAATTAAGTTAGAAAAATCTGATTGGCTGATTGAATCAGCCAATCAGATTCAAGTTCAATCCGATTGGCTGATAGAATCCTATCAGCCAATCGGAATTCGACGGACGCCATCTTGGATGACGTCATTTAAAGGAACCTCATTCGTCGGGAAGTCGTCATGCCGGATGGATGCTCCGCGGCGGAGGAGCGAAGAAAGAAGATTGAAGATGCCGATTTGCTTGAAGACATCGCAGATGGAAGAAGACTCTCTGCCACTTGCTTGAAGACATCGCCCGGATGGAAGAAGACTTCACTGCCGCTTGCTGAAAGATATCGCCCGGATCGGATGAGGAATTCGGCCCGGCGTGGTGAAGATAAGGTAGGGAGATCTTCAGGGGGGTAGTGTTAGGTTTATTTAAGGGGGGTTTGGGTTAGATTAGGGGTATGTGGGTGGTGGGTTGTAATGTTGGGGGGTGGTATTGTGTTGTTTTTTTCAGGCAAAAGAGCAGTTTTCTTTGGGGCATGCCCCCACAAAAGGCCCTTTTAAGGGCTGGTAAGGTAAAAGAGCTTTGAACTTTTTTTAATTTAGAATAGGGTAGGGAATTTTTTTATTTTGGGGGCCTTTATTATTTTATTAGGGGGCTTAGAATAGGTGTAATTATCTTAAAAATCTTGTAATCTTTTTTTTATTTTTTGTAATTTAGTTTAGTTTATTTAATTGTATTTTTAGATAGATATTTGTAGTTTCTTTAATTTATTGATAGTGTAGGTGTATTTGTAACTTAGGTTAGGATTTATTTTACAGGTAATTGGGTAATTATTTTAACTAGGTAGCTATTAAATAGTTAATAACTATTTAATAGCTATTATACCTAGTTAAAATAATTAACAATTGGGGGGCGGAGCCAGCAGCCAGTACAGCAAGACGTGCCTTTTCAGAGCTCCTGCTATATGATCAATAAACTTTATATTTTCAGCATGTTAAATACTCTTATGCTATAGGAACCGGCTCCAAATTAGACTGGGACTGCAGGACAAGTGATATTTGGAAATATTACACAGTAAGAAGACTATACAACAACACAAAGGTCTTTCAGCTTACTGAGACCATCGTGTGCAACTAGCCGCCATATTGAAGGACTTCTACGCACCATCTCCTTACTTAGAGATACCTCCCTGCATTTAAACCTCATTTAAGCCATCAGATGGAGAGACTAATTGTATCTAAGCTGCGCAGCCTAATGCTTTCCCTAGACAACCATCGGCAGGCTCTCACTGAGGAACTGAGAGCCGCTAGGGACCCACAATGGCATACCCCATTGACAGGAGAAACTGAGGGGGCGGTTGGACCTAGTGAACTGGTCCTACCGCACTCGAAGAGAGACACACCACGAGTCAGGGAGGAGGCATACAAGGCAGAGATTCAGAGCCCAAAGCCTGAGATAAAGACACAATCCGGTCTCTGCCAACAGTATAATACCCTACAGCCTTGTACCATCCCCACAGAGACTGTGCAGCATAGCGCAGTACTTCTAGAGAAGGCGCAGACAAAGTTAACTGGTACAAGCAGAAGCAACGATCTACAGTATACAGCCCTCACTGCCATCAACTCCGTGGGAATCGCTAAAACCGGACACTCCTCTTCAAATCACAAAGAGCCATCAAATGTAACAATAGCTGCAGTGTTTTACATCAACACTATGAAGCCTGCTTTAATCAGTAACACAGACCCGTGGGCGAAACAAAGTGAGTTACCAGAAGCTGCGATTCACCCGAAGATATTTTCCATACGGCACTCCCCATTTGCGATCGTTGGGGGCCATGTCTGCCACTTCAGGGAGGGATGCACTAACGCTCAATCTGGCATCGGGTAATTAACCTACAAGGAGTTGTCAGTATCCAATTGCTCACCAGGTCCAGATGATCTCAGTTGCTCTCACATGCTGAACTTTTTTTCTTTAAAAAAAAAACTACACTCCTATCACGAGCATGCCCTCTACAACGGAACTATTATGCCTTGATGATAGCCCACCGGCTTGAGAATATGGGACTGGGGACTTAATTTCTACAAGTGGGGCCCCATGTAACTAGGCAGTCTCTCTCTGTTATGCAGCCCTTTCATAGGCTTAGCACAACATCCTGGTAGGGGTTGTTAACTTTAAAACTATATCGTTATTTTTATAACTCTGCTCTGGTTCTGGCGTTGTTTTCCTTTCACTAGCGCACAGTTCAAAAGTTTGCTAGATATTCATGTCCTCTTTCAATTTAAATATATGTTAAGTAGGTTTAGCCCCTTGTAACTTTTCAAAGTCTGCAGCCCTGTAGCCGTTTTTTCCTGTTGCACTCTGCAGTAGACTAGATTATTCCCTTATCGCACGGATACATATTACAGGAGAGATATTAGATATGTGAGCTGGCATTTATAGTTACCTGCTGAGGAGTACTCATTCTAGATTTAAAAACCTCAATGTTTTATTTGTTGATTCAGCGCTACATTAACGTTGCATAGGAGACTAGTTAGGTAGATACAGCTTAGCCACAGTATATCTTACCTCACATAACTTTAACCCTTATAATTAATGCAGCGTTTTTCAGAGAATGGATTGTTGCAGCATCGATTGTACTAGGGTTGTGGATGTGTAATATGTACTGGGACATTTGGGATCAGAATTTCAGATGTTATATATGCATAAATATTAATCCAGCTCTTTAGACATACACTAATATTTGGTACCTATTTAGGATTCCCATTGCTCACAGTCTCCCTCCAACTCTACACCTCCCCTGTATCCTATAGTATCCGTCTTCTCTATGTTTAGGTATTTGAACAATCTTACCTGACAAAATATCTAGATTGTGGTTAAGCTCCTTGTTATATTAAGCCCTATTAAATACTAGAGCAACGAGAGGGACAGGTAAGCTAATCATCTACGTCTCAAACTATTTAAAATGTTTCTGTACCTATCATATTTTACCTGTTACGCCTACCTTTATTCACAGTCATGTATAGATAATGTTAGTTGAATGGTTTCTTAAAATTATTATTATCTCTCCTTTTTATATTCTACCCTGCTCAGACCCGTGTCATATACCACAGTCCCTAGGTATTTAACCCCTTTGTCTTGGGCCTCCTATATTGGTATGACTAGGCTCTACGTTATTCTACTTAAATGTTTGGCCCCTGTGCAACTCATACACCAGTTTATGCAGCTGTGAATATGTTATAAATTACCTGCCCTTGATATCCTATATGTCTTATGTCCATCTATCACATTACCTCTATTATAAGATATTGGCCCTGGATGTTATAGTGCTCTCTATGAGCATTTAACCCTTATAATTTACGAATTACCTAACCTTTCCCCAAGGTACTAGAAAGTAGGTAGAGTTAACTTGCATTCTATTCTTAACCTGAGTGTAGTCATTGTCTATGGGACTTATTGGCAGGGCGTTGCAGTGTTGCAGTGTTACTCTTTTCTAGTGACAATCCTGTGATATTAAATATCTGATCATTATATCTAAGAGTGACAGTTCTCTTGCTCAGAGGTTCAAAGACTAAGTTAAGATATAGATGTAGTTTGTTTTTTCATTAGCCCGCAAAGATGTGTATATGTTTAGGCGCTAATGGGTACACATAATGTATTTAACATTTTATGCTCCTCTAACTGTTTATAGAATCATACTATGCTTATCCTTTATTATATTTATGTTCCTAGGATATGGCATTGCTTATGTTGAGCTTTATACTAATACTAAATTACTTGTCTCTGGTGGGCTCCTCCCCTCCCTTTCCCGCCGGTACTGGTTGCCTGCAGGTCATACCCCTATGCCTTTCTCCCACATCGCCTATAGCTGGTAATTCCCTAGGGGAGGGGCTCACCGGGAAATCTCTTATGTTCTATATATACTAATGTCCCCCTTCCCACTTAATAATGCTGGGAGTTACCCCTATCCATTTTATAGAGAGTCAATCCGTAATCTTGGTCATGACACCGTTGTATCATGTGTTTAATTCTACTCTAGTCTTCATATCCTGTGTGCTAAGATTCATTCTGGTATATAAAGCATTGTCTCCAGGTCATAATGAGACTAATGAAAGCTCACCATTTTATCCCTTTAATTAAGTATTCCAATTTATACTCTGTCTAGATATTTTCAGGAGTTTACTTGGCAGTTAAAACTAAAGCTCACTTAGGGTCCTGATAACAGTTAATTCAAGATTGACATCCCGACTGGCTCCGCCCTCCATTCACCCCCCCTATTATATTTCGAGCGGCTCTTGCCCGCTGCATCCCTCCCCCCCCTTTTAAACTATAAACCTAATCTCCCCCTGGCCCTAATTGTATCTGAGTGGACGCTTCAATTTCCCTACTATATGGCCCAGGGAGGACTATTTTTGTTGTATTGTTATTACTTTTATTATAAAACTGAAGTCTTATTGTAAACTGCCCAAATTCTATAATATTACGTGTGCTGTTTGGATACATTATACCCTTACTGTAGGGTTTTGTTTGTAAAACTTATCCAATAATATTGTAATTGCACTTCTCTGTAAATGCTTTGGGGCATAACCTTGGTTGTATCTGTTTATGACTTCAATAAAAAATATATTATAAAAAAAAAAAAAAAAAATTAACAATTTACCTGTAAAATAAATATAAACCCTAACATAGCTACAATGTAATTATTAATTACATTGTAGCTATCTTAGACCTAGATTTGGAGTTTGGCGTTAGCCGTGAAAACCAGCGTTAGAGGCTCCTAACGCTGGTTTTAGGCTACCGCCGGTATTTGGAGTCACTCAAAATAGGGTCTAACGCTCACTTTTCATCCGCAACTTTTCCATACCGCAGATCCCCTTACGTCAATTGCGTATCCTATCTTTTCAATGGGATCTTTCTAACTCCTGTATTTAGAGTCGTTTCTGAAGTGAGCGTTAGACATCTAACGACAAAACTCCAGCCGCAGGAAAAAAGTCAGTAGTTAAGAGCTTTCTGGGCTAACGCCGGTTTATAAAGCTCTTAACTACTGTACTCTAAAGTACACTAACACCCATAAACTACCTATGTACCCCTAAACCGAGGTCCCCCCACATCGCCGACACTCGAATAATTTTTTTTTTAACCCCTAATCTGCCGACCGCCACCTACGTTATCCTTATGTACCCCTAATCTGCTGCCCCTAACACCGCCGACCCCTGTATTATATTTATTAACCCCTAACCTGCCCCCCACAACGTCGCCTCCACCTACCTACACTTATTAACCCCTAATCTGCCGACCGCAAAGCGCCGCCACCTACGTTATCCTTATGTACCCCTAATCTGCTGCCCCTAACACCGCCGACCCCTATATTATATTTATTAACCCCTAATCTGCCCCCCTCAACGTCGCCTCCACCTGCCTACACTTATTAACCCCTAATCTGCCGACCGGACCTGAGCGCTACTATAATAAAGTTATTAACCCCTAATCCGCCTCACTAACCCTATAATAAATAGTATTAACCCCTAATCTGCCCTCCCTAACATCGCCGACACCTAACTTCAATTATTAACCCCTAATCTGCCGACCGGAGCTCACCACTATTCTAATAAATGTATTAACCCCTAAAGCTAAGTCTAACCCTAACACTAACACCCCCCTAAATTAAATATAATTTAAATCTAACGAAATTAATTAACTCTTATTAAATAAATTATTCCTATTTAAAGCTAAATACTTACCTGTAAAATAAATCCTAATATAGCTACAATATAAATTATAATTATATTATAGCTATTTTAGGATTTATATTTATTTTACAGGTAACTTTGTATTTATTTTAACCAGGTACAATAGCTATTAAATAGTTAAGAACTATTTAATAGCTAAAATAGTTAAAATAATTACAAATTTACCTGTAAAAGAAATCCTAACCTAAGTTACAATTAAACCTAACACTAGACTATCAATAAATTAATTAAATAAACTACCTACAATTATCTACAATTAACCTAACACTACACTATCAATAAATTAATTAAATACAATTGCTACAAATAAATACAATTAAATAAACTAGCTAAAGTACAAAAAATAAAAAAGAACTAAGTTACAAAAAATAAAAAAATATTTACAAACATAAGAAAAATATTACAACAATTTTAAACTAATTACACCTACTCTAAGCCCCCTAATAAAATAACAAAGCCCCCCAAAATAAAAAAATGCCCTACCCTATTCTAAATTACTAAAGTTCAAAGCTCTTTTACCTTACCAGCCCTGAACAGGGCCCTTTGCGGGGCATGCCCCAAGAAATACAGCTCTTTTGCCTGTAAAAAAAAAAATACAATACCCAAGCCCCCCAACATTACAACCCACCACCCACATACCCCTAATCTAACCCAAACCCCCCTTAAATAAACCTAACACTAAGCCCCTGAAGATCATCCTACCTTGTCTTCACCTCACCGGGTATCACACCGATCCGTCCAGAAGAGCTCCTCCGATGTCCTGATCCAAGCCCAAGCGGGGGGCTGAAGAGGTCCATGATCCGGCTGAAGTCTTCATCCAAGCGGGGCAGAAGAGGTCTTCCATCCGATTGAAGTCTTCATCCAAGCGGCATCCATCCGGAGCGAAGTGGCAGCATCCTGAAGACCTCCACCGCGGAACATCCATCCTGGCCGACGACTGAACGACGAATGACGGTTCCTTTAAATGACGTCATCCAAGATGGTGTCCCTCGAATTCCGATTGGCTGATAGGATTCTATCAGCCAATCGGAATTAAGGTAGGAATATTCTGATTGGCTGATGGAATCAGCCAATCAGAATCAAGTTCAATCCGATTGACTGATCCGATCAGACAATCAGATTGAGCTCACATTCTATTGGCTGTTCCGATCAGCCAATAGAATGCAAGCTCAATCTGATTGGCTTTTTGTTAGATTTAAATTATATTTAATTTAGGGGGGTGTTAGTGTTAGGGTTAGACTTAGCTTTAGGGGTTAATACATTTATTAGAATAGCGGTGAGCTCCAGTCGGCAGATTAGGGGTTAATGTTTGAAGTTAGGTGTCGGCGATGTTAGGGAGGGCAGATTAGGGGTTAATACTATTTATGATAGGGTTAGTGAGGCGGATTAGGGGTTAATAACTTTATTATAGAAGCGCTCAGGTCCGGTCGGCAGATTAGGGGTTAATAAGTGTAGGCAGGTGGAGGCGACGTTGTGAGGGGCAGATTAGGGGTTAATAAATATAATATAGTGGTCGGCGATGTTAGGGCAGCAGATTAGGGGTACATAAGGATAATGTAAGTAGCGGCGGTTTACGGAGCGGCAGATTAGGGGTTAATAATAATATGCAGGGGTCAGCGA
The DNA here is from genome assembly GCF_027579735.1 of Bombina bombina. Lineage (NCBI taxonomy): Eukaryota > Metazoa > Chordata > Amphibia > Anura > Bombinatoridae > Bombina > Bombina bombina. The sequence goes on from NC_069501.1 coordinate 841,926,800, forward strand.
TAGCGGGGGCGGCAGATTAGGAGTTAATAAGTGTAAGGTTAGGGGTGTTTAGACTCGGGGTACATGTTAGAGTGTTAAGTGCAGACGTAGGAAGGGTTACCGCATAGCAAACAATGGGGCTGCGTTAGGAGCTGAACGCGGCTTTTTTGCAGGTGTTTGGTTTTTTTTCAGCTCAAACAGCCCCATTGTTTCCTATGGGGGAATCGTGCACGAGCACGTTTTTGAGGCTGGCCGCGTCCGTAAACAACTCCAAATCTAGCCGTTAGAGTTTATTTTATAGGTAAGTATTTAGATTTAAATAGGAATATTTTAGTTTATAATATGAATTAGATTTATTTAATAAGAATTTAGTTAGGAGTGTTAGGGTTAGATAGAGTTAATATAGTTTAAATAAATACTATAGTAACTATATTAACTATATTAGCCCTAATATAATTAGGGTTAATATAGTTAATATATATAATGTAATAACTATATTAACTATAATATACTTAGGGTTAATATAGATAATATAGCTGGCGGCGGGGTAGGTAGATTAAATTAGGGGTTAATAATTTTAATATAGATGGCGGCGGTGTAAGGGGTTCACATTAGGGGATAGATCAGTTAGATGGTGGCGGTTTTAGGGGTTCACATTAGGGGATAGATCAGTTAGATGGTGGCGGTTTTAGGGGCTCACAGTAGGGGGTTAGTTTATGTAGATGGCGGCGGTTTAGGGGTTAAATACTTTATTAGGGATTGCGGCGGGGGATCGCGGTTGACAGGGAGATAGACATTGCGCATGCGTTAGGTGTTAGGTTTTATTTAGCAGATCGCGGTTGACAGGGAGATAGACAGTTTTGTGGCGAGGTGAAAATGGAGTAAGATTTCTCCATTTTCGCCACGTAAGTCCTTACGCTGTATATTGGATACCAAACTGCACGGGTTTGGTATACCTGCCTATGGCCCAAAAAACTATGGGCGACGGCAGAAATATACGCGCGTAACTTCTAGGTTACGCCGTATATAGGATACCAAACCCGCGCAAATATTGGCGTCGCCAGCTTTTGTGGGCGACGATTTTTATCGGATCGACCCCCTGTTTTCAAACAAACATTGGGGTCGTTATACTAATTAGAAAGCTCATGTTTGGGCTGGGAACTTATGAAATGTGATGGATCACCATTTGTACTATAGAAATCGTATATATGTATTGTTTATTCCTAAAGACATGAATCTGATCCAGATTGATTTATGCAAATCCTGATATATTGATATTTAGTAGAATACATTGATTTTTATATACTCACTATTTAGTGAATCTTTTCTAGATTCTTTATGTGGATTTTCCATAAACAATCTGTTGATCAATGGTATGCTAATTTTTAAATGTATTAATTGAATTCTAACATATGACAGAATAGTCACTTTGTTTATGGCAATATGATTGGCCCACTATGGACCAATGGTATCCTAGGCCCCTCTTATTACCATGTGATATTGATTAAGATTATTAAGATGTAGGGTGTATATATATATAGCAAGTGTTCCTCAATGTTGTATGAAGCCTGATGAAACAGCTTGTTGCTGAGAAACGCGTCGCTCTGTTTTTATTATTTTAATAAAACTATTTTTATACTTGAACACTTGCTATTACTTTTTGCTAATTGTCTATTCCTCTGGCTGAGAGGCAATCCGTTTTGGATATTCCTGACTACTGCTGTATCCTGGTCTTGTCCTGATTACCAGTCATCCTGGATTTCCATCTGTGTCCAGCTGGCCTGTGATTAAGTCTGGTGGGTGACCACATTGATCCCATCCTGCCTCTATAGCATCAAGGGAGATGCTACAACTATTGTGAGTACCTTTCTTCCTCCTTGCAATTGTATTATCCGTGCAAAAACAATACTAGGGGGGGGCGGAGCCAGCAGCCAAAGCAATGAGACGTGCATTTCTGAGGCTCCTGATTTTATTTTTCTATTTACCTAATCTTTCCCCTGTGGATCAATATTCAGATATCAGGCTATCATTAAGAACCTCAGGAGGCTAATGTAAATCCTCTGGCTGTAATATACAAAGTGATTTTATTGCCGTGTTAACATTTTTTGGAGAATCAGCAGGCCGCACATTTAAAATGGAGAAAGACAACTGCGCCACACTACAGACACTACTCGCTGAATACGAACTACGGCTCCTCAATAGACTTGATGATCTATTAATAAGGATTGAAGTGGCGCGCGTAACTAGGAAACCTGACCTAACTGGTGATGAGGGAGAAGTGGATATCTGTGAAGATCCTGGAAACGTACAGCTAAGTGCAGGGGATCTCCGCATAACACCTGATCTCCCTGATATGGAGCAACTGCCGGATGGATCTGTTTGTGAAGTGTCGGTCCTGCTGGACCTCAATGTGTTGACCCCTGTGAAGATTACTACCGCCGAGTCCTGTGTAGGAGGGAGCGTGACTGGCTTCCGTGAATGCGGACCTATTGCTGTGAGTACATCGCTGTCGGCCTCATGCCGAAGAACTGCCTTGGAGGTCTGCATGATCTGGGGCCTGGAGAGGAACGGCGCAGAGGTTCTGGCTCAGAATATTATCTTTCTCCTGATGGCTCCGAGATGTGAGGATTTCTGGCTCTCTGAGGCGGATATAAAAACTGGCGTTGGGTGATAATTTTTATTACAGGAGTGACTACTAAGCGCTCAAGATACCATCTTGCCTACTGAACGCGCTTCTCCCTAAAATTCAGTTTTTGCAACTGCTGAATAATTCCGCTATAATTGTAAGAATCTGCATTAATGATGATGACTATCTGAGAATGTGTAGATATTGAGACTAAACCTTCTAAGAATGCAAAATATCAGTTATTTGCAATAAGTTTCTCCAGCACTTATTCAGACTGAGTACTGTTCAGCAAGGCCCTGCTTTGTTGTGTGTGGATGTATCACGGACTTATTAGCAATAGTTGTAAATGTTAAGTTTTCTAAATATGTTTCTTATCTTGATATATGCTCTGCAGTTTCCTCTAACACACTATTAATTGCTCCTACCCTTTGTTATGTCCTTCACTGTAAGGAATTATTTACCTCTCACTTTTATGCTGATCTCCTGTATATTTTCTGAAGTTTACATGCAATTTTACTAGCTGGTATGTGTATGGATGTTGTGAAGTGATGTTTGAGTGCTGTACCCTTCCTCTTTCTTAAGTTAGACCCTGGCATTGCATAAATATTTAGTAAGGGGAGATGCCTAAAATGAGGTCTTGTTACCTCGATTCAGCTCCCATTACGCAGACCTTGAGTCTCATTCATCCATTATCTCTGTCTTTAGTTATGAATGATGTTAAGTTGCTACACTGCTACCTAATGTTCCTAGTGCAGTCAGAACATACTAGCTACAGCGTAACCCTCAAGTAGACCTGAAGTAACCATTTACATAGATACCAGGATTTATATGGCTACCAGAATATATTGCCTCTCAGAATCCGTCAAAATGAGATTGCCTGTCTGAAGTGTAGGCCTGTAGTCTACTGTGTATAACATTGAAACTGCAGGAACTTACTTATTTTTCAAATATAAGCTGCTCCTCTCCCATCTTATTGAAGTCTGTATGCATTCTTCTTCCCTAGTGTACACCTGTGATACCAAACGATACCCTGACCGCCAGAACCTAGTAATATATGAGTGCTGGGCAGGGGGAGATGCCTAACATGATGCATTGTCATTATGACCCAGCCTCTGCTACATATATCTGTGGGTCTAACTTTGCATTTATCTACGAATACAGTTTTAGCCTAAGTCTAGCTGCTGCAATGTTACTCTATGTTTACCAGTACAGTCAGAATATAATAGTCATGGTATAGATTTCATATAGTTTTGCAGTAGCCAATAAAATAAGTATTGATGGTGATATAGACTTCAGTGTGTATAGTTCATCTATGCTTATATGTTATACTCCGTCATCACTAAATTGCGTACCTGTTTACTGTACAGGTCAGAAGTTGAGAGGAAATATAGTATCAGTCTAATCTCCGCCCCCCCCCCCTTCAATGCGGTAATGGTTGAGTAATCTCTCCTCCGCATTACTCTCTGGCAGAGTTTTTGCAGTCTTTGCCCAGTCTGAAGAGCCCGGATTAAAGCTTTTCTTCAATTTGTACCATGAAAGACTCTTCAGGCCCCAACTATAAAGAAATGTTATGGTGTGTTCATATATACTGAAATGTAACATTTTCTCTTTTCCTATGACAATTGTTTTCCTATTTGTTTCATAGTGTGCATAAAGTGCCCTGAATCCTACCACACAGATCTTGGTCCCCTGGTTGGATCTGTAATCTCTTGAGGACACTGTGAAACTGTAAAAGCAAAATGAGGTGTTTATGATTGTACATTCGTATCAGTCTGCTATGTAAAGCTTAATAATCACTCTCTCACTTCTTTGTTAGTCCGTTTTGAAGCTGTAACAAATTATTGATCGACTGATATGTATATTTTCAGAATTTGTTTTTCTCCTCAATAAAAAAAAAAATAATAAAAAAAAAAAAAAAAAAAACAATACTAGGCCATATAGGCACCTGTGTTTCCTTTTATCTCTCTGATACAGACATCATATTATTGCCAGCGGTCGGTCTTCTGGGTGACTGTTATAGATCCCAGACTGCTTCCTTAGCACTGATTGAGGTGCTTCCATAAATGTGAGTTCAATCCCTCATATATCAAACTGATTTTGGACCAAACAATATTGGGCCATGTGGCACTTCTGTCTTTTTCTGTCAAAATAGAACACGCAGAACAGACCAGATCACTGACCCCCCAATGAATCCAGACTCAGGCCCCTACTAAATAAACTAAAAAACTAAATTGGTTAAAATAACATATACGAGAGTATGTTAGCAGTATAAAATTGTGTGTGTGAATTACATTAAAAACAACACATCACAGACAGACAAATAAGACCATGACAGAGAACTATTGACAGAAAAAGAATCAGCAGATAGATACATCTGAAAATGGCATTGTATGCACTCAATCTACAATCAATTCTTGTAATAGACATAGAAATTGCTAATTCTTGAATGTTCCAGGAGGAACGTGTCGTAAACCCTCGGAGAAAAGGTGGACCATGAACTATTAATAGCCCAATGGGGACGCCCCCCTTGGACTCCACCAATCAAAATGGAATATGGATCCCCATTTTTCGCCCATAGGCGTCCTTCGGTTAGGTGCTAAAGGTAGCACTGCCAGCCAGTGTGTACATTCAGCCCCCTTGGGCTCAAAGTTCCCAGTTCATAAATCCCTCTCGACTACTTCTGCAATAGAAGCTTCGCTCTGTTGCCACCTCTTCTCAGGATTGGTACATGATCTATTATTCTAAATATGAGCTCATTCACTGAATCCGCTGCCTCCAGAAAGTGGCGGGCTACAGGTTGATCCGACTTCCCTTTAGAGATAGCTGCTCATATGCTGAACCTGTGGTTGGCCATTCTTGTCCTGGCATCATCTACAGTTTTCCCTGTGTAGAACTTCCCACATGGGCAAGTCATATTTTTTCTTCTTGTCAGGATGATGGCAGTATGAACCCATCAGCATGCCATTACAGGTCACACAGCTGGTACACCGAAAGCATCCCTTCTTCTTTGTTTTCATCCAAGTCTGATGGACTGGTTCAGAGTTGATGTCCACTCTCATCAGGGAATATTTCAAACTCCGACCACGTCTGAATCCAATTCTTGGGGCTGCCCATCCCTGTTAAGGTAGTGTAGTATCAGCCTCAATTAGTTTCCATTTGTCTTTGACTGCTTTAGTTATCAGTAGACTCTCAGGTGTAAAGGTGGTTACAAATGTCAGTTGGTTAAATGTGTTAGAGGATGTCTCGTCATCCAACCCCTTGGGGTGGGTAGCTTTTTCGTGCATCTCCAAGAGCCGCTTCCTTTTGTATCCCCTTTCCAAAAATATCAGTGTCACTTCATTAAGTATATCGCTATTGGTGTTGTTCCTAATGACCCTCTGATATTGTGCCTTGGGGATGTTATGAATTAGAGATGGTTGGTGCAGCTTCGAGCATGAAGCAATGAATTGCGGTCTGTGGATTTTCAAAATAGGTTTGTCCCTAGGCCTTCATCTGTCTTAAAAACCCTCACATCCAGGTAGTCAACCGTATTGATGTTAACTGTATGTGCCACTTGCTCTTCTTTGGTGAAATTATCAATCTGTCTCTTCCTTGGTCTATTTTTAATTCGATGTGTAAGGAAGTTAGTTACCGTATTGATAGTGGGATTGTGAGACACTGGGTCGAAAGACCCCTTAGTTCTGAACTCACAAACAGAATTAGAACCAGATCTATAGAATTCTCTCAAACGTAAATTTCTGCCAAATTTCTGGACATCAATAAAAACTTTAAAAAAAATTAAGTCACAGATCTACTCAATCTTAATATAGACCTAGCAGCTTTCAATTAAAGTACTCCCTCCATGGATATTATGTGAACCCTGGGGTATATTCCTCTGGCATTACAAACCAATTCTGCTTATTTTTAGCTTTCTCTGGTGATCTACTTCAGTTGTTGATCATTATATACCAATGACATCTAATACATTGTAGTAGATCTGTGACTTAATTTCTGTATATTTTTCCTATATATATAGCTTTATAGAATTAATCCTGCTATATATTATCATTTTACAGCTAGATATCCATATCATATATATTTTATTATTAGCCCACCTCTCAATGACCGACATTTTACCCTGACAATACACCTGGCAATATGCTATCTGACACTTTGGAGGGTGTGGTAATTTGCTAGTCTGTGATTGGTTAGCTAAGGCTTTATATGTCGAGCAAGCTGTATTGTAATTATACAGCCTGATGAACAGCATGTTTTTGCTGAGAAATGTGTTGTTTTTTATCTGTGTATTTTAATAAACATACACTTTTTTTTACCTGCTTGCTCACTTATATTGTCCATCAAAGTTGATTTTTAACAACTGGGCTATCCCATGCCCATAGTGCCATTAGCTGCACCTTTATCATTGGACATGTACAGATCTCTCTTTACGAACCTCCGAGCCTGGTGATGTCTGCTGTCGGTGGGCATTCCTCGATTGGACACCGCCAGTCACCTGACCTAGCCTGACGTTGGACGCTCCAGCCATGGTTGTGAGTCATACGGGCGACTCTGAGGGTCCCGTGCTGCTTCGCTTGGCACTTTGGTCGTGACGCTTGCTCTGTGAGTTTCCACTGCTAGGGGCTCAGGGTCACGGTCTTCTGCTGACTGAATTCTGTTCATACTACACCATGTGGCGCCTCTCTTTTCTTCTTTCCTTCTAGGTTGATATCGCTGGATCTTCTCCTTTATTGCAAGAGTGCGGCCACTACAGTTCACACACATTGTTTGCATACACTAGCAAACCTCCCAGGGACTTTGTCATCCTGTTTTTTTATTCAATAGACTCTCTTCTGACTTGGCTAGTACCCGTGAGCTGATGTTAAACATAGTGCTTGTTAGCTTCTCCAAAATGGGGACGGCGGGCAATGCCCCCCTCCTCATGTGTGGCCTGTGACTCGGCCTAAAAAATGAGTAGTTAAAGGGTGTGTTGCCAGAGGTGGTAGTGACGCTTGTCCCCCATCATGTGAGTCCCAGTATCTTCTATTGCCCCTGGATCTGGTGACCACTCCCCGGGTCTGGGTGTCATCTGTTCTGCTGGGAATATCTGTGTCAGAGCTATCACCAGAGCTGGTGTCCACAGTTGTAATCAACTTTTTTATATATCTTCTGTCACATCTTGGTCTAAATGATCTCCTCTCGTCTGGTGTCATCATCCATCTGTACATAGATTTATAAGTATAATCTTGAGACACAGTTTGCAACTCGTGGTTCTTAAATTCAATCAATTCCTGTTTGTATGCCTTCACATGAAGAGATAGCTTCACCAGCCAATCAGTGTTAGAATCAGACTCCAAGATTCCAGTCTTGTTCAAATACTCGTATTTCTGTTTTTACTTCTTTCAAGAGACGACCCACCTCTCTAATTACCAATAACATCAAGTCAACCGAACATTTATTTAATATTTTGCACCAGTTGATACAAAAATCATTATTGGACCGTCCTATGGATGAAATAAAGTTTTTTGGTTGACACATACAGTACATCCTAATACCAGCGAGTGCTTATTACCACAAACTTAACACTATATATATATATATATATATATATATATATATATATATGCTGTAGAAAAATGAATCCTACCTCCTGGGTCAGCCACCTGGGTGCAGCATTGAGATGAATAGAAGCAAAGATGATGCACTCTCAGGCTTTTCACAAATAAGTGTCAAACTTATTAGATGACGTTTCAGATCTACATAAGACCTTTCATCAGATTAAACAGTGCAAAGTATACAAACACAGCACAATATATAGTGTCACAAATAAGTGTTAAAGCACAAACATACCTCCCTTTCCTTCCAAAAAAGCACCAAACATATTATTATTATTTGTGACAATATATATTGTGCTGTGTTTGTATAAGTTGCACTGTTTGATTTGATGAAAGGTCTTATGTAGATCTGAAACATCATCTAATAAATTTGACACTTATTTGTGAAAAGCCTGAGAGTGCATCATCTTTGCTTCTATATATATATATATATATATATATATATATATATATATATATATATATATATATATATATATATATTCTATGGATTATTTTTTACAGCATGTATAATATTTTTTTAATAATTATTATTAATATATTCTAATATTTTATATGTATAGTGGGTATTGAAAAGAATCACCCCCCCCCCCCGAACAAAAATCACATTTTGTTGATTTGTCACCTGAAATAAATGTTAATGTGAAATAGATATCTGTACCTATATATCTATAGATAATAGATATATTTAGTTATATAGATATATATAGATAGATAGATAGATGATAGATAGATAGATAGATAGATAGATAGATAGATAGATAGATAGATAGATAGAAACATAGATATCAAAATAACAAGAGTATTGCATTGAGCAATGACACTTTTTTTTTTTTTTTAATAACTTTATTTATAGTAATAGGATCCATAACATCACAGTCCAAACATCCTTTTTGCTTCTGTTGTAGGAATCAAAGTACAGAAGGTAAGTATCAAAGAGCGGTCTGGATCCCTTTTTTCAATTTTTAACAAGAAAACAAACAAACAATACAGAACATAAACAAAATTATAACTTACCCGCAACAACCCAGACCTTCCTCCGCAGACCAGGACCCGAGACAATAATGTATGATTTATTTATGATTTATTTAGAGAGGGAGGTCAAGTGGAGCAGCTGGAAAGACACCAGTTACCTCTCAAATTTTCTTTAAGGATATAAAGGCTATTTCTAAAAGGATAGATAACTCTGTCTCTGACGGCTGTTGGTAAATTTAATTAATATGGTTCCCATTTATGAAGAAATCTTTTAATTCTCTTTTCTGGATCCCCCCTAACATCTGCTTGTTCAATTAACATTTGGAGATTAATTTTTTGTTTTAAGTGTTGAAAGGGGGGGGGGGGTTATTCTCTGCCCAACCAGACAAAATTAACTGCCTTGCAAGGATAATAACTGTAGAAATGAAGTCGTCAGAACTGTGCTTTTGTCCCCCTGAAATTAGGAATATAATTTGCTGAGGAGAGAAACGTATCTGTGTCTTAACCAGTTAAGTTAACCAGAAGGCTATTTTGTTCCAAAAACTAGACAGCTTGGGGCAACTGAAAAACAAATGAATCCAGTCTGGAGAGGGAAGACTACACTTCACACAGATGTCTCTGGCTTCTGGTATCCATTTAGAACGCAAATTAGGAGTTATGTATGCCTGTTGTATGATTTTTAAATGTGTTTCCCTCAGGATCGCTGAGATAGTTATGGACTGGATCTTGTTCAAACTCGACTCTATCATCTCTTCATTTACTGCTAGATCTACATACCCCAACCATTTGGATACAATCCTTTGCTCTATATTGCTCTTTATATCCCTCACAGCGCTGGAGTAACAGATTATAAGTATTAGCAATAGTATAAGATCCCATCCTAGCCAAAGCACATATCTTATCTATGTTGGTCACATCAGTGGTTAGTGTACCCTCGGATTTCAGCTTAAGTATGTAATGCCTGCATTGAAAGTAAGCAAAGCTGTGAGAGGTAGGGAGGTTAAACATTTTCCGTAACTCCTGAAAGGGTAGAATATCTAAGGTCAGCAGATTAATTAACTTTTTAAGTGTGATAAGTCCTCTCTGCTGCCATATTCTAAATGCTTCTGTAGTGTACCCCGGGAGGAATTGTAGGTTACCTTGAATTGGCAAGTATTTACTCACAGTCTTTTGTATACCCCAGAATTTACAGATCTTATCCCAGGCTCTCAGGGGGTCCCGATACAAAATATGTGTCTGTATGTATATTGGTAGGGAGGAGAGATCTGCATGTGGGAGAAATGCAATGTTTATTGGATTAATTAGACATGCCTCAAGAGCAGGGATCATGAAGTGATTGTTTCCCACAAGCCAGTCCACTGCCAGCTTAGCCAGAGTCGCCTAATTATACCATACAATATTTGGAAGTCTGAGTCCTCCTCTGCCGAATGTCATGAAAAGAAAGGATTTCCCTATTCTAGGCTTTTTCCCCTTCCAGATGAAGCGTCCCATAGCTGCCTGTAGGGAATTAGTATCTCGACGCGTGAGGAGGAGAGGAAGCATCTGCAACAGGTATAGAAGCTTAGGGAACGCCACCATTTTAAAAAGCTGAACTCTGCCTGAGAGGGATATCAGCAATTTCGCGCATCCAACAAGCATCTGGATAACCCATTTAACAGTGTCCCTGTAATTTAATTGATATATTTTGTTAGGATTAATATGTATGCGGATACCTAAATACTTAAAAGAGCCATCTGTAACTCCAAGGCCTCCAAATGAGATTGTTGTATTTTGTAAGTTTTGCAACCATGTTACCTCTGACTTGTCTATATTGACCTTATAGCCTGAGAAGGACCCAAAGTCATCAACCAATGCTAAGATTTTACCCAAGTTAACACCTGGGTTTTCTACAAAAAGTAACAAGTCATCCGAATATAATGATAAATGTTCTCTGTGACCTTGTATATGAAGAGAAAATTTAAGAAAAAAGCAAACAGAGAATAGAGCACTCGCAAACCAAATTGGCATAGATGGCTATTCAGTGTAGATAAACATCATTAAAACTTAACATTTATTATGTGAAAAAATAAAAACTACTATATAAGTAGTAAATAATTCTTAGATTAAAATACACACATAATGGATGGCTGTCTATCCACAATTGCCCCAAGAAATGTAATAATTACAGAACAAAATAAGTGAGTAAGAGGAATTTGGGCAGAGACACACCAAACACGGTTCGTGGATTGCACAGAATCTATCTAAAAAAGAGGATTGACCTCAAACGATATTTATACTCTCTGGTGCAATACTGGACTGGTATGAGTCTGTCCAAATCAATCACTAGTAACACAAATGTTGTTACAATAAAACAGTGGGGAAAGTGTAGATAGCGTAGGTACACATAATTGTGACTGGCTCTACCGTTGTTGGAAACACGCCCTATGACTCACGCCCTCCGGTCACACTGTAAGATAACCCACGTCAGAGTTAACTAGTTTGATTGACAGATCCGTGAAACAATTGGATACCTGTTTTCTATAATGGGCAACCAATGATGTTAGGAAGGTGGGCTCAATAGACTCAGAAATCTTGCCGAGTAGCGGCGGCCCGCACCCCCTCTGAGGAAGCGTTCTGTGAAACGCGCGTCAGGGTCCAGCAGGAGCAGCTTTGTCTCTCCTGTCTGCCGTTTTTAACTGGCTTACCCTTGTCAAAACTAGAAATTCTCTGCTAATAGCGGGTCAATCATGGTGCTTCTTAAGATTAATATAATAGTTAAAAGTTAATCAGCCCTCGGATTGTAAGGAATTAGCTTACTTTAGATATTTCAAAGTGTGCCCATGTTGATCTATATATTTTTATGCACTAAAACAAATATGCATGACTGGGTTTAAGTGTTTTTAATTTTCTAACCGCTACCACTGTGTGAATGTTGGTTCCTAGTTGCTTTAATAAAGATTTAAAGGTATGAATGTCATGGAACTTTTTAAAATACATAGTGTAATATTTATCTGAATCCACTATTTGGAGTTCATATGATATATAATCTGTGGCAATCTCTGCTGTGAATTCTATTGTATTCCTTATTCAATTTGTTCTTCTAGTTGTTTAGTTCTGTTCTCTGAGATCCCACATCAGATACTAATCCCAGTTGATAATATCCATTATAACATATATATACTAAATATATGTACTGAAATACAAATAAGGGGACTATATCTGTTATTACTCAACTCCAACTATCCCCCCACTACCTCTATTCTAAAGCTTGTCCTGCAAGTATTGATTTAGTTTCAGGAGGTTTTTGAGAGAGCTATCTGATTCTTGTTGCCTGTCTTCGACCTCTGAAATTCTATGTTCAGCAGCAGTGAGGTGTGTGGAGAATGCTCTCATCTCACTTGTGATTGTGTCCACTCCAGCCTGCAATGAATTCATTTTTGGCAGAAAGAATGTTTTAAGTTCTTGTAGCAGAGATCCATGGTCATTTGAGAAGCTTCTGCAAGCATCCATCTGAGATGGTTCACCAGCCTGGACATCAGCGACTTAAGTTTTCTATCTTGTGTCCTTGACCTATGGCACATGGTGTCTGTTTTTGGCGGGGACAGCCTTGGGAAATAGTCATCAACTTTCATAGAATCCCAGACAGAAGTAAGCTGGATCTAGCAGTTCTTATGGTAAATGAGGTGTTAATATCAATGAATCAATGTATGTTCCAAGAAACAGCTTAGTATCTGCAACCATTCAAAAAGGCAGGCATCACACATAGGAGTTGTGCATAGGGGTATAGTGAGCAGGTTATAGCACAGCTTAACATATAAAGTAAATACCAATCCATGAGAAAGGGAGCACACTTATCATGTACAGGCTCTTTTAGGAGAGGGCAACGGGAAATAGTTAACTGAAGTGTTCCTTTTTACCTTCTCTCAGCCGGGTGCTTTGCGGGACTCACACAGTTTAGGCCCCACGTGTATGTCGACTTGCCATATATTATACTGTGAGACTGCAGGCAAAACTGAGGTACATGAAAGCGTGAAACAGCGGTTGAATTATTATGTCTGGAGTCCTAGATCAAGGTTCTAAACAGCCCAGTATTTGCAATTGTTCAGAAAGACAGGCATCCCATATAAGAATTGTGCAAAGAAGTATAGCGTGCAGGCCACAGCGTAGTTTAACATATACGGTAAATACCAATCCATGAAGAGTAAGGCACATTAAACATGTAAAGTCCCTTTTAGAAGTAGGCGACAGGCAATAATTAACTGAAGTGTCACCTTCTACCCTCTCTCAGCCAGGTGGTCTGCGGGACCCACACAGCTGAGGCCCACGTGCATGCCGACTCGTCAGAAACCACACCGTGAAACCACAGGCGAAACCGAGGTACATGAAAGCGTTAACTAATGGGTGAGTAATTATGTCTAGAGCCTTGGGTCAAGTTCTAATAAGCGATCTAGCATCTGTGACTGTTCAAGGAGGCAGAAAATCAGCAGGTACCATACACAGACGAGTTACGTGCAGAGAAAGAAAGTGCGCAGTTCATAAAACAGTCTGAAGCATACGGTAAATACCAATCCATGAAAAAACTAATCATTATGCGATAGTGCAATAATAAGGCATAGTCTCTTTTGAAGTAGGCCACAGTAAATGGTTAGCTGCGGTGCTCTCCTTTACCTTCCTTCATCTATGCATTTTGCACGGCCCACAGAATTTAAGCCCCACTTGTATGGCAGGTCACCGGAGCATAGACAGAGTGTATTAGGCCCATAGAGATGGATGTGGTTGCCGACAAGGCTGTCTTACCCTCTTGCGAAGTATCGGGTTTGTTCGTAGGCTGGTTTCAATAGGTCTGTGGCGTTGCTCCTCATATGGCGCCTTTCGCGCCTCTTCTTTGACTTTTTTCATTCCGTGGACCAGGACCGATGTTAAAGTCCTGCGTGCAAGAGCCCTGCTCCTTTTTTCAACCAGACTGTAGAGGCCAGTACTCGGTCCTCCACTTGGCAAGATGTAAGGCACAGGGGTGGACAAAAAAAGCAGTTTTAACAACTTTTAATAGAGATTAGTTACGGAGCTCTGTCTTCTTGCTGCTGTTCCAAAGCCCCGCCCACCGGAAGTCCTGCAATGATACTTTTTTATTGGACTAACTATACATTTATAAGATGACAAGCTTTCGGAAGAATGTCTTCCTTTTTCAAGTCTGAAGCAATACACAGAGAGTATTGCTTCAGACTTGAAAAAGGAAGACATTCTTCTGAAAGCTTGTCATCTTATAAATGTATAGTTAGTCCAATAAAAAAGTATCATTGCTCAATGCAATATATATGTCTATGGAGAGAATAAGTTAACGTGGTTTTGATATCGTGAAGTACTTTGGTTAGCGTGCTTTGGGTTTCACTTGCAAAAACTTTTTACTTTCAACTTGTAATACGTGCGCTACCTGACACACGTAAAAAAATTACTTCTAGTGTAGTTTATGCTCAAGCAAAGAAGCTAAATAGTGCACCACTTGTAATCTGACCCTACGTGTTCATTGAAGACTTGAGATCACTGTGGTTAACTCTATGTAGCCTAAGTATAAAATAACTGTTTACCATCTTGGGAAATAATAATGCTTAAGTGCACAAATTGTATGCAATTGCAGCCTTGATTCAATTATCACCCTTTTGGTCCCACAAGTGATTGTACCATTGTTTTCGGAATTGAATGGTACAGACATGGATCTTTTGACAGTTGGAAACATACTTGTACCTTATTTAACCCAAATTTAACCCAAATTAACCCAAATTAAGGTGTTACTATGACCCATTGAGGTTACAACCACAGCAGTTATACCCTAATTGTTAAGAAATAGACCCCAAATGCACCCTTTTTCTTACAATGTACCAATAGTTTTCCTTGTTCTGCCACCCTCATACACCTTATATAGAACTTAATACCTTTTTCCACCTTAAAATAAATATCAACTACCAATTATTTCTTTCATTAATTTTTCCCTTTTAAATGGTTCTTCCAAACACTTTTCTGTATAATTACATTATAGTCAAATTTAAAACAGACATTTTGATTTTTTTTTGTAGTGTGTGTAGGAAAATTAAATATTTACATCTGCTATTTTATTTATCTGCTAAGTTAAAGTAGTCATGCTCTGTGAATAAGTGGGAAAAATAATACAAATATAAATAAATAGCATTCCTTTCTTTAAACAGCTTAAATCTGCCAGCCCAGGAGGCATCTGAGAAATGTTGTGAGGTATGAAACAAGAGTTTCTTGGCCCTGTTTTAATGTTTCTTGCATGTCTAAGGAAAATGGAAAAAAAAAACTCTCTTTAATTGTTTCAGATTTTCTATTAAAATGCTGGCAAGCTATGTTCAAATTGTTTATAGTCAAGTTCATTTCAAAGATTTTTTGTTATTTTAAGAAAAAAATCTGAAAAATTTGAAACCAATAGCAAGTAATTCTTAAATGATAAAGGATACTTTATTGCAAATGTTTTCTTTATGCATTTTGGAGTCATGGTCAATCACAGGTGCATCAAAGTCTGGCAAATGATCTGCATATTTAATTGAATTTAGCTCATTGTATTTATTATGTTGTATTAAGAAAAATGCAGTAGAGCAAAAAAAAAAAAAAAACCCAATGATCATAATACTCATTTTATGCATTTAACTTAAAAAACATTTACTCAGAAGAAAACTAGTACTTTTATCCCCTTGAGTACAAAGGATATCACAGATGTACTGTGCTTTTTTACTTGCATGGTGCACCACAACATTTGTTCATACTTTATGTAAGGGTTAATTAAGTGGGAGTATACATACCTAGGGTTATGGGACTAGATCTCTGAATAATAAAAAAAAAAAAGTTGTTTGATTACTAACTATCACCAGTATCAAAAATCCTAAGAGCAGAAGCAGAATTCATTTTTCATTTTAAAACCTTGGAACCATTAGGTCTTAATCTTGAGATAGATTTAAATTATATTGTGGAGTAAAAAATGTATATATATATATATATATATATATATATATTTTTTAGAAACACAAGTAGGGGGAGTTTAACATGTGTATTCCAAATTTAGAATATAGGTTTTCACTTATTAGATAATTATTATTATTGAGTTAAATATACACTATAACTATCTCACTAACAATGTTTCATTCTAATATTGTAAATTTTAAATGTGTTATGTACTAGTTCAATACACAACTGCCCTATAATTTTTTTTGTTATTTATTCATATTTTATATTATAGTATTCTGTAAAGTGATTCACATTTGTTTATATTTTGTAATTATTTATTTATTGGTTTGTAATAGTTCTCTTGTTCCTAAGGGTGATATGGTATAAATTTGAGCCCTATATATTAGTTTAACTTATTATGAGTGTAGGTAATCATAGTTTTAATGGCTTGATTTATGCTTTTTTATTTAGGTTTATGATGATAATATCTGCACTTTATAATGTCCCTTTAAGAACAAACCTGCAATGGATCTAAATATCTGAACTTAATAAAAAGAATGTCCCTTTAAGAATACAAGTGGGAGGAAGATCAATCAAGGACAGGTAAATAAAAAGGGGTGAAACACAGACACATCTTGAGAAAGGCTGTAAAGCTGAAACGCATAGATGTTTTGGACATAAAATAGCCGTGTTTCCAACTTGTATCAGATCGCTCTGTCAAATGCTTACCACATTGGATATACAGCGTGTTTGTCACTTTGTGCTCAACTCTCTCAACTCGAATTCTGGCAATCCACCCTTCTGATTGGTGAGAAGATACCACGTGACCCGAAACAGATGACGGCAGCACCCATGGAGGCTGTATACAGACCGCCAAGACTGAGGGTTACCTAACTGACAACAAAGGTTTGAAGGTAGCAGAGAAATCTGTTAAAGGTGATTTCAGATTCCGGGTGAGTTAGAGACTTTGGAAGGGTCTGCTGCATACGTGACGATCCAAAACTATCTGTATCCTTGGCGGATTTAACCCCATTCCCCTTAAAGGGACATTAAACACTAAATACATGCTAGATAGAATGATGCATTCAAAGAAAAGATTAGTCCATGACTAACATGTATTTTTTAAAGTTTTATTAGTTATTTAAAAAGTGACAAAATAAGTGTAAAGTTTTAGTGTCTATAAAACACTGGGAGCTGCCATGTTGTAACTTGTGTTACCTTCTCTGCTGTGGCCAATTAGGGACCATTATATATAGGTCACTAGAGTGTGCAGCCAATGGTTGTGCTGGATTTAACAGTGTTCTGCACTTCCATTTCTAACAGGAACTGAAAAGCTCACAATTTCAGAATGAAATTACATGCAAAGAGGACAAAATAAATAATGAAAGTATATTGCAGAGTTGTTTTATTATATACAATTTATCATTTTATATTACCATCTCAAAGTGTTTGATGTCCCTTTAACGGATCTGTTACAGTAATGTTTGATTGAGACCATTTGAAAATGTTAGCATAAACATAGCCATTTTAGTTATTAATTTTTTTACCACCGGTGGTACTATTGTATTTTAATTGTTCAACATTAAATTGTACCTACATTTTATAATTTTACCCAATTGCTAGGAGTGGTTGTGGGTATTCTTCTTTATTTTATTTATCTGTTTATATAGCTGCTGATTAAGCGCTCCCTTTTTTATTTTTTGCAATCTTTTCATTTGAGTAGTCGGGATACTACTGTATTAAAGGTTAGCTGTGATATATTGTTCCAGAGGGCTTTTTTATTGTTTGTCGTAAAAAAAAAAGTTGCTTGATTACTATCACCAGTATCAAAATTGTTTGAGGTGTCAAGGCTGCTAACCAATCAGCAATCAGGTAACTCAACACAGACATATTTCCACATACAATTATTGACCGTTTATATGTTGCTACAGTCATTGTTAGATTGCTTGGCAAAGAGGGAAACTACTTTTCTTTGTTATTCAGAATTATTGAAGTCAAAGTGGAGAAATGTACTTGATGTGTAAGTTGACATGCGAGTAACATTGTCAGAAACTGTAAATTGATTCAATGTTTTTTGCAACAACAACAGCAAAAATCTCAGCTAGCTTGTGTATTTGTGATTTGTTGTTTTATGGGGAAAAAATATGATAAAAACTCTGGCCTAGATTTAGAGTTTGGCGGTAGCCGTCAAAACCAGCTTTAGAGGCTCCTACGCCATTTGCGTATCCTATCTTTTCAATGGGATCTTTCTAACGCCGGTATTTAGAGTCTTGGCTGAAGTGAGCGTTAGAAATCTTACGACAAAACTCCAGCCGCAGAAAAAAGTCAGTAGTTAAGAGCTTTCTGGGCTAACGCCGGTTTATAAAGCTCTTAACTACTGTGCTCTAAAGTACACTAACACCCATAAACTACCTATGTACCCCTAAACCGAGGTCCCCCCACATCGCCGCCACTCTATTAAAAATTTTTAACCCCTAATCTGCCGACCGCACACGGCCGCAACCTACGTTATCCCTATGTACCCCTAATCTGCTGCCCCTAATACCGCCGACACCTACATAATATTTATTAACCCCTAATCTGCCGCCCCCGCTATCGCTGACACCTGCATATTTTTTTAACCCCTAATCTGCCGCTCCGTACACCGCCACAACTTATATTATACCTATGTACCCCTAATCTGCTGCCCCTAACACAGCCGACCCCTATATTATATTTATTAACCCCTAATATGCCGCCCCCAACGTTGCCTCCACCTACCTACAATAATTAACCCCTAATCTGCCGATCGGACCACACCGCTACTATAATAAATGTATTAACCCCTAAAGCTAAGTCTAACACTAACACCCCCCTAACTCAAATATAATTTAAATCTAACGAAATAAATTAACTCTTATTAAATAAATTATTCCTATTTAAAGCTAAATACTTACCTGTAAAATAAACCCTAATATAGCTACAATATAAATAATAATTATATTGTAGCTATTTTAGGATTAATATTTATTTTACAGGCAACTTTGTATTTATTTTAACCAGGTACAATAGCTATTAAAAAGTTAATAACTATTTAATAGCTACCTAGTTAAAATAATTACAAAATTACCTGTAAAATAAATCCTAACCTAAGTTACAATTAAACCTAACACTACACTATCAATAAATTAATTAAATACAATACCTACAAATAACTACAATTAAATAAACTAACTAAAGTACAAAAAATAAAAAAGAACTAAGTTACAAAAAATAAAAAAATATTTACAAACATTAGAAAAATATTAAAATTTTAAACTAATTACACCTACTCTAAGCCCCCTAATAAAATAACAAAGACCCCCAAAATAAAAAAATGCCCTACCCTATTCTAAGTTAAAAAAGTTCAAAGCTCTTTTACCTTACCAGCCCTGAAAAGGGCCATTTGCGGGGCATGCCCCAAATAATTCAGCTCTTTTGCCTGTAAAAAAAAACATACAATACCCCCCCAACATTACAACCCACCACCCACATACCCCTAATCTAACGGGGTACATGTTAGGGTGTTAGGTGCAGACTTAGGAAGTGTTTCCCCATAGGAAACAATGGGGCTGCGTTAGGAGCTGAACGCTGCTTTTTTGCAGGTTTTAGGTTTTTTTTCAGCTCAAACAGCCCCATTGTTTTCTATGGGGGAATCGTGCACGAGCATGTTTTTTAAGCTTGCCGCGTCCGTAAGCACCGCTGGTATTTAGAGTTGCAGTGGCGGTAAATATGCTCTACGCTCCCTTTTTTGGAGCCTAACGCAGCACTTCTGTGAGGGAATCGTGCATTTAAAAGGTGCGGGGGGAAAAAAGCAAGCGTAGCTAACTCACCCCTTTGGCCGCAGAACTCTAAATCTAGCCGTCTATGATTTTATTTCAGCTGTTCTTTTCCTATCTGTTCATCTGTAAAATAAAACCAAGCTATTGATATCTTTTTGAAGTCATACTGGTACCTAATAGGACTGGTGATGATGGTGATATTTACAGTTTGGCAAAGGGGTTATGGGGACATTTACGGCAATCTATGGAGGGGTTAATGGTAAAAAGGTTAAGAAGCCTTGCCCTAGGTGATAAATGACAAGGTAGCAGATGTGTATATGTGATGATGCCATACACAATGTGGAAGTAGTCAGAGGTAGAGGCCCTTCATCACTGCTTATGGTGTTGCCCTTTTTCTGACCCCTCTGTTAAAGAGAAGTTTCAATTTAGGTGTCAAACAAGGGGTTAATAAACACATACTTAAAGTTTGCTCAGACGCCAAAATGTATAACCATTTCAGAGCAATACAAAATCAGTGAGCCAATTAGGAGCAGCATATGCATGTAGTCACCAATCACTGGCTTTATGAACTATTCAGGATAAACTCAGAAGCAGAAGATTAAATATGTGTTTAAACCATCTGTGGGAGTTAAACACATATGCAAGCATTTCTACAATAATAAAATGCTCAAAGTATAAATTTATGAGTAGTCCCTAAAAAACCTTAAGCGGTCAAAACTATATATACATGGAGCGTAACAGTAATTAGAGAACTTCAACAAGGTAATTAAATGCCCAGGAATGTCTTATTATTTATGTAACTGTAGTGTTAGTTTAATCAACTAACACCTCAGAGCTGACCTCAATTATGCTGCTCCTACTAAATAAAGCAATACACCAGATTTAGGTAAGTTCAAATAAGCCAACGGGCAGCCAACCTCAATAGCCACCATTGCAGGTTAGTTATACAGTCATGACCAAAAATATTGGCACCCCTGCATTTCTTTCAGATAATGCACCACTTTGCCCTGAAAATTGTTGTAATTACAAATGTTTAGGCATTCTCATTTTTATTTATTTATTTTGTTTGTATTGGTATAACACAAACAAGTTGAGAAAAAAAGCCAAATCTGATACATTCCATACAAAACTCCAAAATTGGACAAGACAAAATGATTGGCACCTTCTCAAAATTGTAAGAAATAATTGTATTCCAAGTTTGTGATGCTCCTGTAATTTGTAATTAAAGGGACAGTATACACTCATTTTCATATAACTGCATGTAATAGACACTACTATAAAGAATAAAATGCACAGAAACTGATATATAAATCCAGTATAAAACCATTTAAAAACTTACTTAGAAGCTCTCAGTTTAGCTCTGTTGAAAAGGTAGCTGGAAAGCCCACTGCAAGTGTAAAATAAGACACCCCCCCCCCCCCCTTTGCATATGAAAAGACCCTTTACACAAACAGGAGCAAGCTGGAGAAGGTAGCTGACGGTATTCTCATAAAACTTTGGGGCTTGGTTAGGAGTTTGAAAATCAGAGCAATGTTATTTAAAAATAAGCAAAACTGGGGGCGGAGTCTGGCCACACTTGCTGATGGCCACACACTGATTAAGCTCTGAAGCCTCAACGCTCTCATGTGAGGTTTAAAGTAACCCACAGCAAGTTGGAACCAAGATAAATTCATCTAAAGCACTTTAGAGCAAGTAAGGAGCTTACATTTGAAAACTGGGCTTTACAGAGTGCGCTTTTCATTAGATCACGCTGCTGCGCAGTTGGGCTGTAATGTCCCTTTAAATCATTTCACTCCCATCCTTCCTTCCCTATAAATCATCACTTCCTGTATTCCTCTTTGCTTGATTATTTTGTTCTTGTTTTGAATTGGATCACTCCTGTCTCCTAGTAGTTTCTGTCAAGCCGGATCTGTATTAACAGAACTAACCTCTAACTCTAGTGCTGTAAGCAGTCAGCTGCTCCATCGTACTCCCTCAATCTGCTGATCTTAGCAGTCATTACCTCCTGTAACCAGCGTGAGATCGCTGTACTCTTTTGCAACGGAACTTCCGTCGCCTTCACCGGATCTACCACAGTGACCTGTTCACTCCGCTGCACAGTCCATAGTAGACGCCAGCCACGCTCGTCAGCTTCGATCTTCACTCTCCTCTGTCTCCCGCTAGTCAGCCCGACTTTGCAGACGCAAGGCACTCCCCTCTGGACTGAGACCTCCGACACACAAGTCATCACGCAAGTATCGTTAACATACTTAATGTTACCTGTAGCTTACTAAAACGGATACTAACAAGTGAATGCTATATATATATATACATCGCTGCCTGCATGTAATCTGGGAACTCTTGACGACACAGTTAGGAAGCATAACTCAAAGCATATATTACTAATAACGTAATTCCTAGCTTCCAACTATATACATATATTGTGGGAATCCATATTTTCTACAAGTAACTTGCTGGTTATTTACAGCACCGAGTGGTTAATAAATACCTCTCGGACTTTATTTACTCAGCTACAAAACATAACTAAACAGACTATATAGGTTATTGTAGCATCTTACATAATAATCAAGCCCTAAAAATATACAAATAAATGGATCCCCAAGAAGTGAAGACTGAGTTAGATACCCTTAACCAGAAAATAGATTACCTGGCAAGAGGTCTAACTGAACTTCAAGCTGAAAATACTGCATTAAAAAGCATGATTAAAGACATAGTTGCAGCTAAAACATCAAAGCCACCAGAAGCACAAATTAATCCACCAGCCTTGTTTTCAGGTAAAAGAGCAGACTTTAGAGACTTTAAGAATGCATGCCTACTTTTATTTTCAATAAAGCCCAGAACCTATTGCTCAGAAAAAATAAAAGTTTGCACAACCATTTCGTACCTCACAGGTGAACCTACGGCATGGGCTAACCGCTTCTTTGAATCCAACAACCCACTCTTGGATTCATTGGATCAATTTTTCAGTTCAATGGCAGCTCTGTATGAGGATAGTAAAACTCAGATAAATGCTGAGACTAAACTGAGGGCCCTAAAGCAAGGGAAATGCCCTGTAGAAGAGTTCATAACTGACTTCCAAATGTGGGCAACCGATTCCCAATGGAATGACATATCCTTAAAAAAACTATTTAGATTGAGTCTCAATGACACCTTAAAAGATGAACTATCTAGGTTAGAGATGCCTGACACATTAAATGGACTGATCAAGTTGGCAACTACTCTAGACCGTAGATTAAGAGAAAGACGCTCAGAAAGATTAGCAACAGAACCATCCTTTAAGAGAATGTCAGTTCCCAATGCAGAGAAGACAAGCTACCAACATACACCCATGGAAATAGGCATAATTAAAGGACCATTGACATCTGAGGAAAAGACTAGACGACGTGTCTCTAATCTCTGGTTATACTAAGCAAGTAAAGAACACACTGTAGCTATCTGTCCCACTCTACACAGACAAAAGAACCATACCAAATTTAGAACATAAATCACTCACACTATCTCCATCTTTACAGTGGGACCATCTACAAATCAAGACTGATGCTATTCTTGATTCAGGGGCTTTCGGTTGTTTCATAGATGCCACATTTGTTGAACATAATAAAATTCCTTGTATTGTTAAGCAAAAACCTGTTTTCATAAAAGTAATTGATGGTTCTTTAATTTCGAAATGGGCCCATAACACAGCATACCATACCCTTACTTATAGCCACTACAGAGGGTCATACTGAATTCCTTAGTTTTGATATAATTCCATCTGCTCTTCATACTGTAATACTAGGATACCCATGGCTGGTTAAATATAACCCTAGCATAGATTGGGTCAAACCTGCCATTAAGTTTGATTCACATTATTGTTCCTCCACTTGTTACCCACACCAAACAATAGGTGTATTAAACACCACCTTACCAACTTATTATCAAGATTTAAGTGAAGTTTTTGATATAAAAGAAGCTGAGACACTCCCACCTCACAGGATATACGATTGTCCTATTGAACTAATTCCCGGGTTAAAAATTCCATGTGGAAAAATCTATTCCCTCTCCCAAAAAGAATTGCAACACCTTAGGGAGTATTTAGATGACAACATTAGGAAAGAGTTAATAGTACAGTATCCCCGGCAGCAGCAGGGATTTTTTTGTTACAAACAAAGATTTGTCAATAAGGCCTATAATTGATTACAGGACCCTCAATTCGATTACGATAAAAAATCGATACCCTTTGCCACTCATCCCCGATCTCCTTGAACGACTCAATGGAGCCTCCATCTTTACTAAACTCGATCTTAAGGGGGCATATAATTTGATTAGAATAAGGGACGGGGATGAGTGGAAAACAGCCTTCAGAACTAGGTACGGGCTTTTCGAGTATAAGGTGATGCCCTTTGGGCTATGTAATGCCCCTGCCACTTTTCAACATTTTATCAATGACATTTTTAAAGATCTAACTGATGTATGTGTTATAATTTATCTTGATGATATTTTGATATATTCCAAAAATACACACAAACATATAAAGCATGTTAGATGGGTTTTGACACGCCTTCGTGACCATAGACTTTTCGCAAAGGTAGAAAAATGCCAATTTCACGTACATGAAATAAAATTCCTAGGTTACATGATCACCCCCAACAAGGTACAAATGGACCCAGAAAAACTTGCTGCTATAGAAAAATGGCCCAGACCCACTAGTCTTAAGTCACTACAACGGTTTTTAGGATTTGCCAATTTTTACCGCAAATTTATACATAAATTATCAACTAAAGTTAAACCCCTCACAAATTTAACAAAGAAAAATGTGAAATTTCATTGGACTCCTGAAGCCGACCAAACTTTTAACTATTTAAAACATTGTTTTACAACTGCCCCTATATTAAGTCTACCAGATCACACATGCCAATTTATTGTTGAAGTAGACGCCTCTAACACAGGTATAGGATCAGTTTTATCTCAAAGAACAGATGAAAAACAACCATTACATCCCATTGCATTCTTCTCCAGAACATTACACCCAACAGAGGTAAACTACTCTATAGGTGATAAGGAATTACTGGCAGTAAAATCTGCATTAGAAGTATGGAGGCATATCTTGGAAGGGACTAGCAAGCCTTTCCTGATTTATACTGATCACCTCCAGTATTTAAGATAAAATAAGACATTATCCTCTCGTCAGGTACGTTGGGCCCTCTTTCTGGATAGGTTTAATTTTTTAATAACCTACAGACCTGGTAATCTAAATACCAAAGCAGACGCTTTATCTCGTCTAAGCGATGAGAAACCAAAAGTAGATCAAACCCTAAAATTAATACCTACACATAAAATAATTGGCAGTCTACGCATTTTTGAACTTGATATCCTTGAGGCACTAAAAACAGATACTATACCAACACATCAACACCTTATAAAAGAGACCACAGGTCTATACACTCTTCATAGGAAAATATATGTTCCACAACAACTCAGATATAAAATCCTAAACCATTACCATGACACCCCCCTGGCTGGTCATCAGGGTATACATAAAACCAAAGAACTTATACAAAGGTATTTCTGGTGGCCGAATATGGCTGGTACCATTCAAGACTATGTCACCACATGAGAGACATGTGCAAGAAATAAAATTGAGAAGAAGAAACCTATCGGTCTTCTTACTCCTCTACCTATACCTGACACCCCATGGACAACGATTTCCATGGATTTCATAGTAGAACTCCCAACCTCACAAAACCATAACACAATCATGGTGGTAATAGACCACCTAATGAAACTAGCACATTTCATAGCAATGGAATCTTTACCTAGTGCTACTGAAACTGCGGATGCTTTCCTTAAGCAAATTGTACACCTACATGGATTGCCAAAATCCGTCATCACAGATCGAGGTACACAATTTACCTCTCATTTCTGGAAGGAGATCTGTAAATCTTTACACATTCATCCGAGGTTATCAACTTCATATCATCCACAGACAAACGGACTTACTGAAAGAGTGTATGGTATCCTTGAACAATATCTAAGATGTTATGTTTCTCATTTATAAGATGACTGGTTAACATTCTTACCAATGGCTGAGTTTTCGTATAACAACTCAGTTTCCAGTTCAACCAAAATGACTACATTTTATGCTACTTATGGATATCATCCACAGTCCATAACACTGACACAAAGCGACTCCACTTCTCCATCCACAACATCCTATCTAAATAACTTACAAGAAGGTCTGGAAATCTTAAAGGAACATTTACACAAAGCTAAGGCTGACCAAAAGCACTATTACGACCTTAGACACAGACCCATTCCTGACTACAAATTGGGGGATTTAGTCTGGCTCTCCACCAAGCATTTGAAATTAGCTATACCATCAAAGAAACTGGGGTGTCAGTTCATAGGACCATTCTTTATCATCTTTAACCCATCATCTGTCATACTAGTCCTACCGCATAGGTACAGGATTCATCCCTCATTCCATGTTTCCCTACTGAAGCCATACAAACCCAATTCTGATTACAACCGCCTGAAAAAACCACCACCACCTGTACACTTTGAAGACCACGAAGAATATGAGGTGGAACTTATCTTTGATTCCCGTTTACTCCGTAGGCGGTTGGAGTATCTTGTACGCTGGAAGGGTTATGGACAGGAGGAGGACTCTTGGGTACCAAAGTCTCAGATTCATGCACCTCTATTGGTTGCAGTCTTTCATAGGCGTTATCCTCTGAAGCCGGTTGTGGCATCCTCAGAGAGGATTCCTTGAGCAGGGGATCTGTAATGTCCCTTTAAATCATTTCACTCCCATCCTTCCTTCCCTATAAATCATCACTTCCTGTATTCCTCTTTGCTTGATTATTTTGTTCTAGTTTTGAATTGGATCACTCCTTTCTCCTAGTAGTTTTTGTAAAGCCGGATCTGTATTAACAGAACTAACCTTTAACTCTACTGCTGTAAGCAGTCAGCTGCTCTCCCTCAATCTGCTGATCTTAGCAGTCATTGCCTCCTGTAACCAGCGTGAGATCGCTGTACTCTTTTGCAATGGAACTTCCGTCTCCTTCACCGGATCTACCATAGTGACCTGTTCACTCCGCTGCACAGTCCGTCATAGTAGACGCCAGCCACGCTCGTCAGCTTCGATCTTCAATCTCCTCTGTCTCCCGCTAGGCAGCCCGACTTTGCAGACGCAAGGCACTCACCTCTGGACTGAGACCTCCGACACACAAGTCATCATGCAAGTATCGTTAACATACTTAATGTTACCTGTATCTTACTAAAACTGATACTAACAAGTGAATGTTATATATATATATCGCTGCCTGCATACAATCTGGGAACTCTTGATGACACAGTTAGGAAGCATAACTTAAAGCATATATTACTAATAATGTAATTCCTAGCTTCCAACTATATACATATATTGTGGGAATCCATCTTTTCTACAAGTAACTTGCTGGTTATTTACAGCACAGAGTGGTTAATAAATACCTCTCAGACTTTATTTACTCAGCTACAAAACATAACTAAACAGACTATATAGGTTATTGTAGCATCTTACATGGGCCTACTCCGGAGTGCATCGCGCTATACATGGCACATAGACCATACTATTACCTGCTGGGTGGTCTGCTGGACATCACAGCACATCACAGACGGAGTAACGGAACAGGCGACAGCCCACATTCTTGCAGGCAAATAGCTCCGAAGCGCCCAGGTCAGCAGAGGGCACAGCCTGCATCACACTAGGTGGAGGAACTTCCTCCTGATCAGCCCCACAGCGGAGAGTGTGTCAGAATACAACCGGTGGAGAGGGTAAGCGACAAAATGCTGGGAAAGTATAGACCCTTTACCAATACTGCAGCCTGTTGGAGGGGATTGGTGTCTGGAAGTGAGGAGGCCTCCTCTAACTAACTGAGAGGTTAGGAGGGAAATATATTCTGAATGACAATACCATACACTATATTGACAATAGAAGGAGGTTTATTGGGCCCATTATATCTGTCTGTTACTTAGAGCAACCTTATACCCTTTTACATTGCGGTACTCAGGCCCATAGAAAGCAATAGTCTAGGGCAGCAAACACCAACCACCTCAAAGATATTTGATCTGTAACTAACATATAAGAGAGGGGGAAAGAGGTAGTGCCTAATTGCTCATAAAGACAGTTGTCTGGGGATGTCTAACAGACGAATAACAAAGTCAGCAAAGGGCTCCCAATCCACCAATATGGAGAATTACTTAATCCCACAGGAGTCAGCCATCAGCTCAAATAGAGATGCGCCTGAGCCCAGTAGACAAATAGCAGCTGCAC
Source organism: Bombina bombina (assembly GCF_027579735.1). Classification (NCBI taxonomy): domain Eukaryota; kingdom Metazoa; phylum Chordata; class Amphibia; order Anura; family Bombinatoridae; genus Bombina; species Bombina bombina. Next base: position 841,955,000 of record NC_069501.1, read on the forward strand.
AAATACATAATGCAGAGTCCACGCAGCATGGTGATATCACTAAAGATGACATTAAACATTTATCATCTAAAAATGACATAAAAGAGGCTATGATAGACGTTAAACTTATGTTTGGTGAACTAAAAAAGGATATAGTAGCAGTGGATCACAGGGTCTCTCAAGTAGAGGAAATACAGGAAACACTGCGCTCAGATCTTCAGCATCAGACAAGTTGCATACAATCCCAAGAAGCTACGGTGCAAAGTTTAACCGACAGAAGAGGACCTCGAAAATAGAAGCAGGTGGAACAACCTGCGGCTCAGAGGGGTACCGGAGTCGATAAACCCGCCTGAAAGAGGCCAATACATTCAAGAACTATTTAAATTTATTAAGAATGCCCCAAATGCTGCAGAGGTTTGGGTTGAACGGGCCCATTGAGCACTCAGGCCTCAACTGCCAGCAAGAGCTCCACCAGGCACATCATCGTCAAGCTCCTATCCTATAAAGATAAGGAAGATATACTTCAGCATTCTAGTAACAAGCACCCCCTCATGTATGAGGGAATGGAGATTCAAGTCTTCACAGATTTATGCCCAGTGACCCTCCAGAAATGGTGAGACCTGTGCTACATAACCTCTAAGCTCAAAGAACAACAAATCCAATACAGATGGGGGTTTCCTACCTGCAGAATTGCTTCTAAAGATGGTATGTCAGCTATCTTCAAAACGACGGCTGATCCTGCCTTTAATCAAACCCTGGGTCTACAGATAAGGCCACCAAATATAGCAGTAGTTCCAGTACAGCCTGGACCTGGGGAGAGCCGAGGTGAGGAGGGGATCTGGCCCACCTAGGCCACAGGCCAATTCCTCAGTGTGATTGGGAGAACCGAGTCACACCACTTAGTGAGCTCAGGAACTTTGTGGAGACACCTGCCTGGGACTTCTGCCCCAGCTGTACCCCTGGACATGTGACAGATAAGTCTATATTTGTTTTTCTTTTAGCATCATAGACATATTATGTTAGTGCCCCTTGTCAGAAAGGGCCCCTATAGCACTTATTTCTTTATCTTTTAGTGAAGAATCTCCGTCAGGTTTTAAGCTTAAAAACTGGTCACACATATCTCCGGTCAACGTACCCTGGAGAAGCGCAGAGGAGAGACTGTCATATGCATGAAAGACTAGCGTGTTCTCAGAATGTTAATAATGCTATAGGAATACTTGGTTTAGCAAATATGAATAGGAAAGCTTTCTTAAGAATAGATGCACACACAATAACAATACTTTGGAAGGACATGTGCACATTTTGTTGTTGTTATTACATTTCAGGTATTGGCTGGGGGCCTCATCTTCACCATTGACAGAGACTCTGGGAGGTCTTTAATTTAGGATTATGAAATGTTTGCTCACAGGCCATTTCCCTAGGGAATTAACCGAGGAGGGACAGTTAGAGCGGACATTTGGAGACCCCAATGGTAGGTACCTGATATTAATAGGCACACTATATGGTAGACCCAAAAAGATTATGCAAAAAATATTAGAAGTCCAGAAGGGAATCCTTTATCTGGGAGGGGACTTCAATGTATCACTGAATCCTACTTTGGACACTTCGGATGGTCTCTCCAGCACTTCCCATAGAGTGATTAAACACATCATTAAATCTTTCAGGGACCATATTCTATACGACATTTGGTGCACTTTTCAACCCTTAAACCAAAAACTATACCTTATACTCGCATCCACATAGGAAGTACATGAGGTTTGATTACCTCTTTACGGACTCTGTGGGTCTTTCTATCACGAAGGGTAGTAGCATCAATGCAATCACTTGGTCGGATCATGCCCCGGTCAGGTGCATTATTGATTGGCCCAACATTCCAGTAACTCCTTATGTTTGGAGACTGGATGAATCTTTATTAAACGACCAACCATTAAAACAAGATTTACGCAAAAACATTGAAGAATACTTTCGTTTGAATGCAGACCATACTTTGAGCAGTACCACTACCTGGGAGGCGCACAAATGTGTGCTCAGAGGCATATTGATTAGACATAGCTCAGCCTTGCGCAAGGCTAAAAGAGATTTATACAGGGGTCTTTTGGCACAGGTATCCCTACAAAGAATTAGCACACAAAGATCACCCTACTAACAAGATATTGCCGGATGAGCTGGTGCTTGCCAGGTCGGCCTTGTTGCGCCACCTGCAAGAAGAACAACAAAAAAAAGCACTGATCCTACAACAGCAATTCTTTGAGCACAGCCACAAGGCGGGGAGACTCTTGGCTCGGGCTCTGGCCCGCAAGAGACTGAACACGTATGTGTATGAAATACGGTCAGTCAATTGCAAACGCCTTTGGGAGTTTCTATGAATCTCTTTACAATATACACTCAACAGATGGAGAACAGGGAGAACATAAAAAGAGGCAGACCACCAAACAAGATATAATAGACTACCTGGGGAATGTTTACATGCCGAGATTATCTAAAGAGGAAGCAAACCAATTGGATGCTCCCTTTACCATTGAGGAGATTCTGGCTGCCATTGGGGGTCTCCCGGTCGGTAAAAGCCTGGGCCCCGATGGGATTGGCACTCACTATTATAAAATATTTGCGGACATCCTAGCACCTCGCATGCTCCATATATTTAATCAGCTTCCGGAGACATTCACGCTGCTGCACTTGATGTTGGAAGCCTTTATCTCGGTAATCCCCAAGCCTAATAAGCCAGAGAATCAGCCCAGCAGTTACAGGCCGATTTCCTTACTTAACTCAGATGTTAAGATCTTAGCGAAGGTCATAGCTAATCGCCTTAAAAAATTTCTACCCCAATTGGTCTCCACAGATTAAGCGGGATTTATTCCTGCTAGAAAGGCATGAGATAATAACCTCAAGGTTATTCAGCTAGTCTCCTTTGCACATGCCAACTCCGCTCCACTGATACTTGTATCGACGGATGCGGAGAAGGCATTTGATCGGGTTAACTAGACATTCATGCATCATACCCTGATGAAAATGGGATTTGTGCTGCAGTTTATTCAATGTGTGTTTTCATTGTATTCCAACCCAAGTGCCAGGGTCCGGGTTAACGGCATGTTCTCCACATCCTTTTTAATCTCCAACGGTACAAGGCAGGGTGTGCCCCCTTTCACCTTTGCTCTTTGCACTTGTCATGGAGGTATTGGCAAGCAAGATATGAGCCAATCCTATTACTCGGGGTGTGGTGATAGGTAGAACGGAACATAAGTTGGCATTGTATGCTGACTACGTCCTCCTGACTCTTGCCGATAATGCCTTCTCTTTTCGGGCCTCGGCGGAATTTGAGGCTTATGGGTGGGTTTTGGACTTTCTACTTAATCCTACTAAGTCTGAGATCTTAAACATTACTGTACCCCAGGACACCTTTGAGGGACAGAATCACAATTGCCCTTAAAATTGCCCCAAAGCAATTAAAGTATTTTGGCATCACACTGGCCTCTTCTGTGAAAGAAATTGCAGATATGAATTATAAACACATTAGAGATGAAATCTCAAGAGATCTTGTGCTGTGGAAAAACAAAACCATCTCTTGGATGGGGAGAATTCATGTGGCAAAGATGAACATCTTGCCTAGAGTTCTCTACCTCATGCAGACAATCCCTCTGGCATCCACTGCACATATCATCCATCAGATTCAATCAGTGATTGAATCATACATTTGGAATTGCTTGAAACCAAAGGTCAGTAGACGGACATTATATTCCCCCAGAAGCAGGGGAGGAGCAGGTGTACCTTTGTTGAACGAATACTGTAAGCCAATAAGCCCCTAGCGTATTGTGGAATGGAGTCATAACTCTGCTGATAAGGCCTGGATAATATTGGACAGAGAGATACTTCAGAGGGGCAATGTTGGATCACTTTCGTGGATAAAGGCTAAACACCTCCCCAGTTGTGTCTCGCACTACCCCCTGATGGAGAATGTCTTTTTATGTTGGGATAGGCTGATCAGGGTTGAGGGTGGCATATCTTCCATTATTTCACCGGTGACTCCGGTGCGAGACAACCCTGATAATGGAATAGCCAATAAAGCATATAACCCTGGTTCATCCTACCCGCTGTTGGAAGCAGCCATATCAAACACCATTGCTCAGGATAAGCTCAAAACACAGGAAGGTATAGCCGAATGGGACCGGGACATGTTTTCCTCATGGTTCCGAGTCGCACAATTAAACCACTACTAGTCTCAAGAACAGAGATTCCCTGGTCAGGCAGAAAACACCTTTTGAAGTGATCTGTACCGCTGCAAACACCCCACATCATCTGATATCGCTTTTATACAGAATACTATTGGCGGGGAGCAGGAATATAGTGCCTTCCTGTGTGGTTGCTTGGCAAAGAGAGTTGGGCTCTGAAATTGATACAAAAACCTGGCTGTCAATTTTTGACAAAGCAAAAAAGGCCTCAGTATCAGTAAATTTCTAAGTAGGTGGTATCTGACCCCATAGAGATTGAAGAAAATATACCCGCACACGGGAGGGGAGTGCTGGAGGGATTGTGGAGAGGGGGGTTCGCTTTTACATATATGGTGGCAATGCCCTTGCATACGGCCCTTCTGGGAAAATGTGTTCCGAGAGATCGGTAGACTTCTGAAAATCATTCTACCTCCCAACCCTAATTACTTAATATACCATGAAATGGCAAAAATAGTGGAAGAGGCAAAGCGCCAGTTGTTCCTCCTGATGCTTAACTGTGCTAAGGGCCTCATCCTGAGACACTGGAAATCGCTAATAGTGCCAAGTCTGGGAGAGTGGAAGGCCGGGGTCTGGGACTTGCTGGGCCTGGAGAGGTTTCATTACCTAAGAAAATAGAGATCCATGAATACATGACATTAATATGGGAGGGCAAAAGTGTGTAGGGCCCGATCTTTGCCTAGCAGGTCTCTTGTCTCTTCTTCATACAAGAAGTGTGTTTTTTTGTGTCTTATTGTGGACATCATGGGCTGAACAATTGATACCCTTCTGTTTTCAAGAACAGAGGTCTATAAACTCATTGCACTGTATGTTCAGGTATGAATAAATATCTATGCCTTTGAAACTACAGCCTCATGAGAATATGTATGAAAAATGTTAGAAACAAGTAGTATGTATAATAACAATGAACAATCAAATTGTGAAAAATCATATCCTGTTAATATTGTCTGTACTGCAACAGATTTGACATGTATTTACATCACTAAAAGCGATTTAGTTTATGTATAATATCACTGATGTAAAATCTAATATGTTCATTCAATAAAGCATTTTAAAAAAATAAAAAAATAAGCAAAACTATACATTAAAAAAAAAAAAACTTTATGGGCTATATAAATAGATAATCTACAAAACATTTATGCAAAGAAAAAATGAGTGTATAATGTCCCTTTAAACTCAACTGTATCAATAAACAGGTGCTGACAATATAGAAATCACACTGGCAACCAGTAAAAATGATGAAAAAATGACTCAACCTTTCTGTTGTGAGTCTCTGTGTGCCACACTGAGCATGCAGAAGTGCATCAATGAATTGAGAACAAAAATTTTGAAAAAGCATGGACAATCTCAAGGTCCATCTCCAGGGATCTAAATGTTCCTGTGTCCACTGTGCACAACATTGTCAAGAAGTTTACAGCCCATGGCCCTTTAGCTTATCTCCCTGGACGTGGACGAAAGAGAAAAATTGATCAAAGATTGGAAGGATTGTTCCAAATGTGGATAAAGAACCTCTATCAGCTTCCAGACAAATTCAAGCTGACCTTCAGGCACAGGGTACAAATGTGTCAGCTTGCACTATACGTCGCCATCTGAATGAAAAGGGAAACTATGGTAGGAGACGCAGAAGGACCCCACTGCTGACACAGAAACATAAAAAAACAGATTGGAGTTTGCCAAAACTTACCTGAGGAAGCCAAAATCCGTTTGGGAGAATGTGCTGTGGACAGACGAAACAAAATGACAGCTTTTTGTTAAAGCCCATCATTCTACTATTTTCAGAAAAAGAAAGAAAAAAAAAATACAGTCCCTACAGTCAAATATGGTGGAGGTTCACTGAAGTTTTGGGTTGCTTTGCTGCATCATGCACTGGATGTCTTGACTGTGTGCATGGCATTATGAAATCTGAAGATTACCAAAGAAATCTGTGGTGCAATGTATGGCCCAGTGTCAGAAAGTTGGGTCTCCATCAGAGGCCATGGGTCTTAGGACAATGCCCCAAAGTACAAGTCAAAAAGCACCCAAAGTACAAGTCAAAATGATTTAAGACAAAGCACTGGAGAGTACTGAACAGGCTAGCAATCAGTCCAGATCTCAATCCTATAGAGCACCCATGGAGAGATCTCAAAACAATAGTTGGGAAAATAAACCCTTCCAGTCTGCGAGACCTGGAGCAGTTGACAAAGAAGAGTGGTAAAAAATTCCAGTAGAGACGTATAAGAAATCCATTGATGGTTACAGGAAGCGATTGATTTCAGTTATTTTTTTTCCAAGGGGTGTGCTACCAAATATTTAATTGAGGGTGTCAGTAATTTTGTCCGCTCTATTTTTTGGAGTTTTGCGTAGAATGTGTCAGATTTGGCTTTTTTTTCTCCACTTTTTTTTGTGTCACACAATACAAACAAAATAAATAAACATGAGAATGCCTAAATATTTGTAATTGCAACAAATTTCTGGGTGAAGTGGTGCATTATCTGACAGAAATGCAGGGGTGCCAATATTTTTGGCCACATATATATATATATATATATATATATATATATATATATATATATATATATATATATATATATATATGTACACAAATGTAGATAAAGTGGCACACACCAAACAAGCAGCTACCCGGTGCACTGCAAAATGAGTATTGCATAAAGATGGTGTTCCAAATACACACACGGCTTCAAGTGTGTTTTAGGTATCTGAAAGCAGCAGGCAACACAAGGGATTTCAAATAGCAAGCATTTAATTCCAATCCAAGAAAAACAGCAGGGCCTTAACCCATAATATACAGGGAGTGCAGAATTATTAGGCAAATGAGTATTTTGACCACATCATCCTCTTTATGCATGTTGTCTTACTCCAAGCTGTATAGGCTCGAAAGCCTACTACCAATTAAGCATATTAGGTGATGTGCATCTCTGTAATGAGAAGGGGTGTGGTCTAATGACATCAACACCCTATATCAGGTTTGCATAATTATTAGGCAACTTCCTTTCCTTTGGCAAAATGGGTCAAAAGAAGGACTTGACAGGCTCAGAAAAGTAAAAAATAGTAAGATATCTTGCAGAGGGATGCAGCACTCTTAAAATTGCAAAGCTTCTGAAGCGTGATCATCGAACAATCAAGCGTTTCATTCAAAATAGTCAACAGGGTCGCAAGAAGCGTGTGGAAAAACCAAGGCGCAAAATAACTGCCCATGAACTGAGAAAAGTCAAGCATGCAGCTGCCAAGATGCCACTTGCCACCAGTTTGGCCATATTTCAGAGCTGCAACATCACTGGAGTGCCTAAAAGCACAAGGTGTGCAATACTCAGAGACATGGCCAAGGTAAGAAAGGCTGAAAGACGACCACCACTGAACAAGACACACAAGCTGAAACGTCAAGACTGGGCCAAGAAATATCTCAAGACTGATTTTTCTAAGGTTTTATGGACTGATGAAATGAGAGTGAGTCTTGATGGGCCAGATGGATGGGCCCGTGGCTGGATTGGTAAGGGGCAGAGAGCTCCAGTCCGACTCAGACGCCAGCATGGTGGAGGTGGAGTACTGGTTTGGGCTGGTATCATCAAAGATGAGCTTGTGGGGCCTTTTCGGGTTGAGGATGGAGTCAAGCTCAACGCCCAGTCCTACTGCCAGTTTCTGGAAGACACCTTCTTCAAGCAGTGGTACAGGAAGAAGTCTGCATCCTTCAAGAAAAACATGATTTTCATGCAGGACAATGCTCCATCACACGCGTCCAAGTACTCCACAGCGTGGCTGGCAAGAAAGGGTATAAAAGAAGAAAATCTAATGACATGGCCTCCTTGTTCACCTGATCTGAACCCCATTGAGAACCTGTGGTCCATCATCAAATGTGAGATTTACAAGGAGGGAAAACAGTACACCTGTCTGAACAGTGTCTGGGAGGCTGTGGTTGCTGCTGCACGCAATGTTGATGGTGAACAGATCAAAACACTGACAGAATCCATGGATGGCAGGCTTTTGAGTGTCCTTGCAAAGAAAGGTGGCTATATTGGTCACTGATTTGTTTTTGTTTTGTTTTTGAATGTCAGAAATGTATATTTGTGAATGTTGAGATGTTATATTGGTTTCACTGGTAAAAATAAATAATTGAAATGGGTATATATTTGTTTTTTGTTAAGTTGCCTAATAATTATGCACAGTAATAGTCACCTGCACACACAGATATCCCCCTAAAATAGCTATAACTAAAACAAACTAAAAACTACTTCCAAAACTATTCAGCTTTGATATTAATGAGATTTTTGGGTTCATTGAGAACATGGTTGTTGTTCAAAAATACAACTTGCCTAATAATTCTGCACTCCCTGTATATAACCCATACATAGACATCTTTAGACCTGTAAATGTATATATCTCAATGTTAAAGCCTTTTGCCTGCATTTTTTAACACCTGAGAGCTCACATCTTTGAGGCCTTATAACTTTTGTGTGCAATTTTTTTTTTTAAAATAATTTTTATTAGATATTGTTATTATGAGTACAACTATACTTTGTAATATATTTTTGATGTGTTTTGCTCAACCTTTTAGTTTCGCGAAAGAGTTAACCATAACTTGGAAGTCACGGTAATCATTCTAGAGTGAATCATGATTGCACTCAAGCGATCACATTTACTTTCAACTTTTAATACATGCAGTAAGCCCGGAGAGTGCAAATTCCCATGATTAACCCAACCCCCTATCGCTTACGCGCAAACGTTTGCACTCCACTCGTAATCTGGCCCTCATTGCTTTTAGGTTTAAAAATTTGCAGTTTACCAGCAACCCTTGTTCCACATAGTAAATCCTCCAATTAATGTGTAAAGCTGTTCAATATCCTTATTGTAATTCAGGGTCACATGCATAACCCCCAATGGTACTGAAAGATTGAGTTTGTTCACTAATTGTTAAAGCAAACAGGATAGAGCACTGCATATGGGGACAATAAAGTGTGTATGTGTGCACATGTGTGTATATGCTTGTTTGTGTGTATGTGTACACATGCATACCTGAATATATGTGTATCTATGTCAGTATGTATGAGCATGTGTGCACATGTTAGAGAGACAGAAAGTTCAGCAATAACCTGCAGCAGGATTTAAAGTGTTGTTTTCCTTTAGGGGGATAGGGACTCTAACAAGAGAAGAGCTAGAGGGAAAAATATCTACTCATTTTAAAGTAGTGATTATCCTCTTTCAAATGACCAGTTGCTTACCCTCATATAATGCAGCTGATTATTAGGGTATGAAACCCCAGATTGGAAAAAGGGGAGCCATAAAAATGGTAGTCACAAACCTAATGCATTTTTTTGTAGGATGGACAATGGTTTCAAAGTAGGCCCTATGGGTCCTATGTACTAAACACCATGCAGACAAGGTTCTCAACTTAAGAACCTGTCTGCATGGCTTTGAGGCATATGGGCAGTCGGCTTTTTACGTCGCTACCCATATGTACCATTACAAACTCAAGTGAGTGTGTAATGCCAGCCCCTTCCCTTGTGCAACCAATTGCGCAATAGATGAACCTGTCAATCACCCTGAGCAAGCATATTCGGGGTGATTTCTTCCTGCCAACCTGCCCCACAAGTGTTAGAAAGCAGCTTACACTGCTTAGTACATGGAGCCATATGCCCAAAGAAAGCATATAGCACAAATACACATACAATACCCCTTACAAGTAAGAAGGGATTACCTATTTTCAATTTTTATATAATTTGCAATCACCTCTCTACCAAGAGCCTTTTAAAGGTGCTTTTGGCTTTAAAAAGGACCCTAGCATTACAAAATAAGCACAGAGAGGGTTCTCTTACAAACAGGGGTCATATGCCCAGGTAGTCTTCAGAAAGCTTAACACAATGGCAACAGTAATCACTTGAAAACATCTTTTATGTTTCCCAACTCAAATACATAGTCAACTTGATACCCCTTATTTGAAAGAAGAACCATATTTTTCATGTGCGTGGTCCTGTGTTCTTCCTGTGCTTTACCATACTTGCCAAATGTACAATCTTTTCCTAGACAATCCAGGACTTTCCCCTCCAGTCCCTTGGTATAATTGTCCTGAGAGTCTGTACCTGAGGTGTTGACTTTGTGTGGTTGTCAGACTGTTTAAATCAGACATGCAGGGGCCGAATTATCAAGCTCTGAATGGAGCTTGATGCCCCTGTTTCTGCACAAGCCTTCAGGCTCGCCGGAAACAGCAGTTATGAAGCAGCGGTCTAAAGACTGCTGCTCCATAACTTGTCCGCCTGCTCTGAGGCTGCGGACATCAATCCGCCCAATCCTATATAATCGGGCTGATTGACACCCCCTGCTAGCGGCCGATTGGCCACGAATCTGCAAGGGGCAGCATTACACAAGCAGTTCACAAGAACTGCTTGTGCAATAATAAATGCTGACAGCATATGCTGTCTGCATTTATTGATGTGCGGCGGACATATTATGCTACATCGTATCATGTCCGCTCACACTTTCATAAATCGTCCCCAAAGTCTTTGTTGGACTTTGTTGGACTTATGTATTTGTTTGCATCTTGTGATATCTGAATCTCCTTAACTTTACATTAGAACAGCAGAATAATAAAATCATATATCTAATAAGGTGACTTGGTATGTGTGAACCTAATGCAATTTACAGGCTAGGTGAAATAATTTAATATTGATATTTTATGCATTTTTACTGCAATTCACTTTGGGTGTTTAGGGTGTTTTAAAGAGATGGAGCTATGGAAAACATTGATCTACTTATTTTGTCGCTATGCTGGAAGATGTACCTAGATTATTATTATTTTCAAATGTTTTAGTGGAGAGGTACACGAATAATATTGATTTATTTAGGACAGGGAACTGAGTTTTTCAAAAGAACAAAAAAATGAAATACATTTTGAAATTTCTTCTTTTAGACAAAATGAAAAGAAAAAATGGACTGCAGTGTCCCATTATTTAAAAAAATATATTAGAAACTATGAAAGCATAGCATACATATTATATTTTAAATGTTTGAAGAAATATTGTTTTTTTCTGCACTGTAAGGCTTGCTCTGAGGTCAGGTGGAATTTACTAAGATAAAGTGAGATTATTCTGCCCCACATTGCCAGATGGTTAGAAGGTGAGAATAAGAACATTGGACTCATGATCACAGCCTGCTGTCCTGACAGGTATGAAATCATTAGGTGAAGGGAGCATGAATATGAATTCCAGCTGTTGGGACATTGCTCTATAGTTATACTGACCTTTGAAATGCCCGTCTTTACTTAGGATTTTAATATACCTCTGTAATTATCAGTCAATTATTACTCTCCACCAGCAAGATTTAAAATTCCCCAAATGACTTACTGGCTGAGTGCTGCATTATTTTGCAGGCATTATACATTTTTCAAGATACCGATCTACTGACAACACATTGAAGAAAATATCACTCCAGGTGTGTTTAGTACAACAAAGAACATATGGTACAAGAAAATATAGTTAAGTCTGCCAGCCAAGTATCAAGGGAATACAGTGCAGAGGTTAGTAAAAGAAGTTTTATGTCATTAAAATACAATTTTTGCTCATAAAATAAAATTACAGCTACTTATAAAACCATTACTTAGAATGCATTCCAACATTAACATGACAGTCAACTGCAATTTGCTCTGCCTGTCTATCTTTAAGATAGGTATATCATAAAGGAGGGAAAAACAGTGACCTTGTTTAAATGTTATTTTCTAGTTAACTAGGAAGAAGGGGAAAAAATAAAATCTAAACCCACTCATTAAAAGAATGAATTACAAATGTTTAAAAAATGAATAGAATTGTCTTACAAAAAAACAACAGTTACACTGCAAAGAAGCTTTTTTAAAAAAATGATATTGATTGTAACTTAGGATACTACTTAGAAAAATAATTTAAACAGACTTAGAGGCTGAATTATCAATCGTCAACCGCAAATACGCTGGAATTCCGCAGCGTAATTGTGGCGAGCCTGATTCACCCTGTTTATCAAAGCCTACAGACCGGCAAAAGTTGAAATTTGTGACGTAACATACGATCCGCCCGTCTCAGTCCGACACAGATCGATGCTTTTGTCATTACAGATGTTCCGAATACACATTTGGCACTATCTGACACCTTTTGTAAGTTATCAAATTTCTAACAGGTACGCTCGCCACTATGCCGGCCCGGCGTATCTGGTTTTCAATCCACCACCCTGGAGGCCGCGGATGCCATAGGAATCAATGGGAGTCTGAAAGCAATGAAAGCTTATGTTTGATACTGTCAGATATCCCATTGATTTCTATAGTAGAATAAAAGTTACGTTTACACCTAACACCCTAACATAAGCCCTGAGTCTAAACACCCCTAATCTGTCGCCCCGACATTGCCACCACCAACATAATGTTATTAACCCCTATCCCACCGCTTCCTGACCTCTGCAACTGTAATAAAGTTATTAACCTCTATCCCGCCACTCCCGGACCCCGCCGCAACTGTAATTATGTTATTAAGCCTTATCTTGCTGCTCCCGGAGCCCACTGCAACTAAATAAATATATTAACCCTATCCCGCCGCTCCCGGACCCCACTGCAACTAAATAAATGTATTAACCCCTAAAACCCAGGGCCTCCCACATCACTACCACTTACTAAACCTATTAACCCCTAAAATGCCAGCCCCCACATTGCCATAAACTAAATTAACCTATTAACCCCTAAACCTAACAACCCGATAACTTTACATTATAATTACCTTATCCCTATCTTAGAATAAATTTAACAACCCCCCAACAGTAAAACCCACCACCCACACAAGCAAACCCCCTAAATAAAAACCTATTTAAAAAAAGCTAAGCTCCCCATTGCCCTGAAAAGGGCTTTGTATGGGCATTGCCCTTAAAAGGGCATTTAGCTCTTTTTCAGCCCAAACCCCTAATCTAAAATTAAAACCCAAAAGTGGTGAATGAGATGCAGCAGCATTCCGGAAACTTTTAAAAGGCTTTATTAAGAGTTCATGCAAACATCAAATTAAAACTGATAATACGTGACACAGAGGGTGTCTCATTCACCACTTTTGAGTTTACCTAAAGAAACGGAGATTGCACAGCTATTCTGAGGATTCACCTTGCCCAAGTCATCTTTTACTCCTAAACGATGTGGCCGCAAAGGATTCCGGTGAAGAATGAGTAGGTAACCGGAGGCGGAGTTTCCAAGTGACGTCACACACTAAGACGCCGTTGTGGAGTGGACCCAGGAAGGGAGAAGGGACCAAGTTCGGAGTGAATTGATCGGTGCCTCCAAGCAGACAGAGTCCAGTGAGTGCTCCCTGTGGATGGGCCATCTCTGCGTCGGATGTAAGGCGTTCTTGGATTAGTGCCATATCATTTGGGTGAGTGAAGGGGAAATCTCTGTTACAAGTGCCGGTACAGCTTATAGAACTGACTCTTATCTCACGGACAGAAATAGGTGCTCACACTGCTTCATGCAAGATAAAATTAAAACCCACCCAATAAACCCTTAAAAAAAACCTAACACTAACCCCTGAAGATAAACTTACAGTTTTTTAAGACCGGACATCCATCCTCGTCCAAGCAGCAGTAGTCCTCAGCAAAGCTGGCAGAAGTCTTAATCCAAGCGGGCCGAAGTCTTCTTCCAAGCAGGCAGAAGTGTTCATACAGACGGCATCTTCCATCTTCATCAATCTGGCGTGGAGTGGCTCCATCTTCAAGACATCCGAATGCAAGCTCAATTCTTTTGGCTGATTGCAACAGCCAATAGGAGGAAAGCTCAATCCTATTGGCTGATTGCAACAGCTTATAGGATTTTTTCCACCTTAATACCTATTGGCTGATAGAATTCTATCAGCCAATCGGAATGTAAGGGACGTAATCTTCGATGACATCATTTAAAGGGAAACTTCATTGTTCAGAAGACATCGGAAGTAGAGGATGCTCCACGTCGGATGTCTTGAAGATGGAGCCGCTCTGCGCCGGATGGATGAAGATAGAAGATGCTGTCTGGATGAACACTTCTGAATGCGTGGAAGAAGACTTCGGCACGCTTGGATTAAGACTTCTGCCGGCTTTGCTGAGGACTTCTGCCGCTTTGATGAGGATGGATGTCCGGTCTTCGAAAACTGTAAGTAGATCTTCGGGGGTTAGTATTAGGTTTTTTTAAGGGTTTATTGGGTGGGTTTTAATTTTAGATTAGGGGTTTGGTCTGAAAAAGAGCTAAATGCCCTTTCAAGGGCAATGCCCATCCAAATGCCCTTTTCAGGGCAATGGGGAGCTTATGATTTTTAGAATTGTTGAGTGAAGAGAATAGAGGTATTACCGGAACTAGAGGGGCTGACATATTAAAGCAAAACAAAACCATATTGCATTTTAAATGTAATTTACTGCACTTTAGCATTATAATTGCATTAGCAAAAAATATATATTTTTAAAGTTATCACTGCTAAGTGCAGAGTTTTATCAGGCAGTTTGGCACTGAAACAACCATAGGCCTAAAACGTTTGCATCTGCTTCTGCTGACTAAAATGCAGATGGTTGTTTCAGCACCTGGTAAGGCCTAGATTACAAGATGTGAGCTTTCCTGCACTAATAATAGTGCACAAACAATGGTAAAAAAGATTTACCAGAGAATCTTAACATAGCCAATATTTTTGTAGTGCAGCTTATACTTTCAACGAAAAGCCCTGGTTGCAACATCATTGATCAAATTACAAGTGGTGAATTGTGTGTTGCACAACACATAATCTTCCGGAAAAATTAATTGTGCTTGGAAACATGAAGTAAAATGTTAAGCTTAGAATAAATGCATTCCAAAACACATGTATAATATAATAAAATAAAGTACTTTGCACACCTTTGTGTGTTGGCGCACCTTCGGGTTAGAGATCGAGCGATAGCCAAAATGAGTTTTTTTCAGTGTGCCCTCATAGAAGTTTATTATGTGAGGGTTTTAGTTCACCCGCCCTAACAGACATCAAGAATTTAGCATGCCTTAAGTTTTTGCTCGAGTGCTAATATTTTACTTTCATTTTGAAATTTGGATGCAAAAATCGCAGCAATGTTAGCGCACCTTATTGCTAACAATTATGTGCTCCATTTGTAATCAAGGCCTAAATGGTATCACCTTTATTTTTAAAGAAACCTTTTTGAAAATGCATGTATTTGATGATCTACAATGTGGCATTAAAACACAACTGAAAACCTTTCTGCTACTTCTTATCCTGGAGCATGCTACCAACCTTCCACTGCCACCATCCGCCAAGCACAAAATCCCTGGTTCTCAAAAAGCCAATGTAGTTTCACACCTTAATACTAGCGACAGAATTGTCATGCTATATCTTGAATCTTTGTTGAAGCCATTGTTACTTTGCCAACGCCCCAAAAAATGGGTCTGGTTAATATTGTTGAATGCCCTCATATACTATTATTTGGTCCTAGAATTTTATCTCACTGGAATCATTTTTAATTTAGTGAATCTGGTTTTAAAAATTGGTTTTCATAAAATGTAAAAAATGTGTGCGTCAACTCAAATATGATAATCAATGCAAACTTGTTATGTGCCCAAGAAAATATAAAAATATTTAATTCCCATACATTTGCAAATATTTATCTTCATACTATAACTGAATTTAAATATATGCACATATAAAGACACATTAATCAAAGATGATCAAACAAAAATATTTGCCTGATGTAAAAAAAGGCTCTGTTATTTTAAATAAATAATTATATTGTATATTTATTTTCCATTTTCATATGTAGTTCTGCTTTCTCATTTTATACACACACACACACACACACACACACATATATATATATATATATATATATATATATATACATATATATATATATATATACACACACATTTATATATTCAGATATGATTTAAATAAATAAATCTATTTTTATTTGCATTAGTCTCTCTACTTTGCAAAAAAAATGATGTCATAAATCAAAACTTTGACAGCCAATGCATTTGTGAATTACCATAGATTTACTTTGCGAAATGATTTCTAACAATTTGCCTTTGTTCAGCCCTGGAGCTATATCACCAGAGTGTGCAAAATAATAGAGTTTTGTTAATCCAGGTCCCTGTAGAAAGCATATGATCCTATAACAATTGATGCTGCATATAAATATATATATATATAATTTAATGCATATATGGTTTCTTTAGATGCAGAGATATTTACCTCTGTACACATTAAAGGGATAGAAAGGTCAAAATGTAAATATGCACGGATGCATTTTAATTTTAAATATATTAATTTTTGAAATATAATTCCATAGGGAATTAAACCTTCTATGCACTACTCTGTTTCCTGTTTCCAGTTTTAACTTCTTATACCATGCCTGGATTGAACATCGTGCATACCGGGCAAATGCCCGTTGGGCCAGGGCCGGTTTCCATAGCCCCACCCTGTGCAGACACAGCATTTACATCAAAGAGATGTTATTTTTTATACTTTTTATTTAAAGAGTTTATAACTCGAGCACAGACTGTAACCAAGTACTACGCCCAGGCTTGTGATAGAGGGGCAATGGGGTGGAGCTGGACTTGTTCTGCTTGGCTGAAAATGTGGAAGCCGGCAAGTAGTAGAAGTTAAAAAAAAATATCTGATGGCAGAATAACAGGAACTTCAAAATAAAACTAATTTCTCCAGGTCAGTAATATTTGTAGTAGATGCTCTGCATCTCACTTATGCTGCCTTTTCTAGCAGACGGCAGGGCTGCAGCAAACTGTAAAAAAAACATGTGTCTACAATGTGGGGGCAATAAATAAATGTTTAAAGATCATTACCTTGTAACACTCTAGTCACCATTTGCCTTTCTGAGGTCCTTCCTTTTGCTTTCCTGCTCAGGACAACATGGGGAGTAATGTTAGGGGTGAGCTGTTTCTACATTTTTGCCTTATAGTTTGCTTAATGCACTTTATTTTCTCTTCTGTGCAATAATAATAAAAAAAAAATAATGCCACAAGAACTGTTTTTTGTCACTTACAGACTGTACGTGATAAAAATTAGGGCTGGTGGTAGTGCAGTGTGTAAACATTACAGTGGCCCATGGGGGGATGGGAGTAAGGGTTGCTTCCACTGCTTTCTGGATTCCACTTTAATGGCAATTAAATTGCCCAGAGGTATTTAATAAGGCTATCCATAAATGTCATTTCATATGTGTGTGTCCCTACTTGTATGCCTATGTGTGCTTGGCTGTGCCTCTAACCCTGCATCTGTGCGTCTAACCTTGCATCTGTGTGTGTGTTTGTTTCTGATCTTGCATTGTGTGTCTTGTCCTGCATATGTGTGTCTGTGTCTAGTCTTGCATGTGTACGTGCCGGTGTCTAGCCCTGCATGTGTATGTGTCTGTGTCTAACCCTGCCTCTGTGTGTGTGTCTCTGTGTCTAACCTTGCATCTATGTGTGTGTCTAACCTTGCATGTGTTTGGTGTGCATGCATATGAGTGTTTATGTGTGGTGTTCAAGCATATGAGTGTGAATGTGTGGTGTACGTGTGCATGAATGTGTCTATGTGGGTGTATGTGTGGTGTGAGTGCATGTGAGTGTGTGTATGTGTGATGTGAGGGCATATGAGTGTGTGTATGTGGGTGTATGTGTGGTGTGTGCATGTGAGTGTGCTTATGTGTGATGTGCATGCTTGTGAGTGTGGGTATGTGTGTGTATGTGTGGTGTGCATGTATATGAGTGTGTGTATGTGTGGTGTGCATGCATATGAGTGTGTGTATGTGTGGTGTGCAAGCATATGAGTGCATGTGTGTGGGTGTATGCGTGGTGTGTGTGCATTTGAGTGTTTGTATTTGTAATGTGCATGCATATGAGTGTGTGGATGTATAGTGTGCGTGCACATGAGTGTTTGTATGTGGGTACATGTGTGGAGTATGCGTGCATATGAGTGTGTTTATGTGTGATGTGCATGCATATGAGTGTGTGAATGTGGGTGTATGTGTGGTGTGCATGTATATGAGTGTGTGTATATAAGTGTACGTATGTGTGGTGTGCATGCATATGAGTGTGTATATATGGGGGGCTGATTTACCTTAAAATGCCCTGGCCTATTATTGGCCCCAATCTGGCCCTGTCTTATATCCACACATGCCTAGCCTCCTGGTAATATCTACCTCAAAGAAACACACAAAGACCAGAGCTGGGAAGAAAGCCATGTGTTTATTCACTTTTATAACTTTATTGGCGAAACTCAAGTTGACTCAACTTTTAATTAAATAACTGTATATACATTTTAGGATGGTGGGACTTGAGTCCCTGACCAACCCCTATCACAATTGGTCAGTGGCCCACATCTGTGACCTGCAATGGAGCATTCAATGCTCAACCCTAGCAGATTATGGTGACTCTCAAAGCTATCCAGTCTGCTTACCCACATGGGGAAGTATCCTTAGGCCACCTCTTTTTAAAGTGTGTCACCCCTCTTACCCTTAGCTTGGCTGTCCCTCATCCTTTTACTTCCCGCTCACTGGGCCATGTCCAACCACCATGGCTAAGGCATACATATACTCTAACCCAGTAGGGGACCCCCAAATGAGCTCGACATCCGACTAGCAACAATGGGTAGAGTCTACATTAAAGCATGGCTTACAGGGCTAGCTCAACTAAATCTACCTAAGCAGCGGGAGAAAAATTATGCTCCAATAGAGCCACACAAGGCCGCTCATCTGGCATAAATATTCTCACACACGAACAAGGGCAGGGAGTGAGAAAAAATTGCTGGAGCACGAAACATAGAGGAAGATGATGACTGATTCCAAGATCTTATACAGGTAAGAGAGCCAGGCCCCTCTCACTTGCAATATAGTTGCACATACAGCAGTCACTTCCATAGCTCAGAAGGCTAACACTTAGGTACACATTCATCGTATACAAGTTCACTTCTAGTCACATCAAACAAGTCTCATACTGAAGGATGTAGTCATCACAAAAGCACTTCTAGAACCTTACAAGACAAACTAATAAAAACAGGGAAAAAATACATCCTCTAAAAAACAATCCAGTTTAACATTTTCAGAATTCTTTTTTTTTTTTTTTTTAAAAAACCTAAAAGATAAAAAAAAGTAAACAACCTTGTCAGCTATGAAAAAATGGTTTAAACTCTTATAATATTTATATTTTATTTTAGAATATTTATCTTTTATTTTGTAAAAATATTCTGTATATCCCCAGTCAGCTGTATCTAAATTATAAACAATGGGTAAAAGGGTTAAAACAAATAACTGCTCTTTGGTCCACAATATGGGCCCTAGTTCACCTACAACTTACACATTTATAAAATTACATAATCATTTCATTATTTCCCTAGCAACCAATTGTATATAAAAATATTTTCACCAAAGTCAGAAAAAAAATCCCCAAGATGAATTAAATGATACAAAATAGTAGCTAAAGGAAAAGCAGTCTACCAGTAATCTATTTTAGATACACAGCCTTGTATGCCAAAAAAATATTAAAAAGTGTTCCAGCCTTCTCTGGACTTAAAGTAGTTAGCTATAATATCTACCCCAATACCACATCCTAACATCTTAAAGGGACATAGAACCTTTCTTTCATGATTCTGATAGAGCATACAATTTCACACAACTTTGTAATATACTTATGTTTTTTAATTTGGCTCATTCTTTTGATATCCTTTGTTTAAGGAGCTAATTGAACACATCCGATGAGACAATGACAAGAGACATATATCTGAAGCCACAAATCAGCAGCTAGCTCCCTAACTGCTGCTCCTGAGCCTTACTAGGTTTGCTTTGCAACAAAACAATTTGGATGATAGAAGTAAAATGGAAGGTTGTTTAAAATTGTATGTTCTATCTGAATCATGAAATGAATATTTTGGGTTTCATGTACTTAACCTGTTGCAGTATTTGTATATAATAATTGGTTTCATTATTCCAACCAGATGTCCCTTTTATATAACATTTTATTTTACAATACCACAATTCCTGTTTTACCTTGTGCCTCTCTACTAATCATTATATTCTCTACAAACATTTTCAGTTCAGTGTAACTCTTAGAGCATACTCTTCAAAAGTCCCAGGAAAAGCAAACACACAATGAGGACTAATCCATATCTACTGTACCTGTTTATTCCTGAAAAAAAGCATATAGCAGTGATTACCACTTTGACTCTGGAGCCTTGTTCTGAGTTGTCTGCATGAAGTCTATAAAAAAAATACCACACCCACTTACTTATGAGCCAGCAAGAGCATCCATGAAAAATATATCACATAGACACTAACACTGCTTGCCCTGCTAATGATTGTCTACCCATAGCACCATCCATTAGGTGGTTGGATATTATGTTAATCCTGTCTCTAGGGACCTCCTATTAATGTATACCCCTCACTCCCTTACTGTGTCTTCAGTTGAGTAACTATCCTTTCTCTTATTAACCAAAGTTTGATTGCCAGCTTCCTACTATTGTTCTTCTACTTAAATTCTTCACCTCTTGCTCAGTCTTATGAAGCGTGATTCCAGACTGTCAGTCAGAGTGGAAAGACAAGTATGCACACTTCCATGCAAATTGGGTTCCAAACTCAAAAAGTGCTTATGATAGATTGTTTTATCCACTAAGTGTACTCAATAAGGTTTTTTTAACTTATAGATTACCTACTTGGTTTATTTTTTCTATCCTAGATGATAAAAAAAAACTGTGATGAAGATGTTGAAATGGTGTTTTAACTAAATATAATTTTTTTTTTTTTAAATGTGATAAACGACTATAAGATATGAGTTTTATAAGAAGATGGGAAAAAGTGTCTACTAGCTAAAACTCAACCTAGCACAATGATTCTATGAAACATTTAGCCCCTAAATGGAGGGGCAACTACTGTGAAATAGTGGCATGGGCAAATTAATAGTGGCAAATTAGACTAAGCTTTATATGATCTAAGAAAGCCTAAAATATAAATATTCAAAAATAATTGCTGACCTGCATACCTATTAAAATGAAGTTTGTATTAAAGGGATACTAAACCCACATTTTTTTTCTTTCATGATTCAGATAGAGCATGCAATTTTAAGCAACTTTCTAATTTACTCCTATTATCATTTTCTCTTCGTTCTCTTGCTGTATTTCTTTGAAAAAGAAGGCATCTAAGCTAAGGACCCAGCCAATTTTGGTTCAGAATACCGGACTGCACTTGGGGGTGCATTTAGCGACCCATCAGCAAGAAAAACCCAGGTTGTGAACCAAAAATGGGCCGGCTTCTAAACTTACATTCTTGCTTTTCAAATAAACATAGCAAGAGAATGAAGAAAAATTAATAATAGGAGTAAATTAGAAAGTTGCTTAAAATTGCATGCTCTATCTGAATCATGAATGAAAAAATTGGGTTCAGTGTCCATTTAATTGTTTTATTATTTTCTTTACCAAGTTACCAGTGTATATTTAGCCATTAAACTGTGTTTTTAAGCATACCAATAATTAACGCCTAGATTTAGAGTTCTGCGTTAGCCGTCAAAACCAGCGTTAGGGGGTCCTAACGCTGTTTTTTACCGCCCGCTGGTATTTAGAGTCAGTCAGGAAAGGGTCTAACGGTCACTTTCCAGCCGTGACTTTTCCATACTGCAGATTCCCCTACGCCAATTGAGTAGCCTATCTTTTCAATGGGATCTTTCTAACGCCAGTATTTAGAGTCTTGGCTGAAGTGAGCGTTAGAAATCTAACGACAAGACTCCAGCCGCAGAGAAAAGTCAGGAGTTAAGAGCTTTCTGGGCTAACTCCGGTTCATAAAGCTCTTAACTACTTTGCTCTAAAGTACACTAACACCCATAAACTACCTATGTACCCCTAAACCGAGGCCCCCCCATATCGCCGCCAATCTAATAATATTTATTAACCCCTAATCTGCCCCTCCCCAACGTCGCCGCTACCTTACCTACAATTATTAACCCGTAATCTGCCGACCGGACCTCACCACTACTCTAATAAATGTATTAACCCCTAAAGCTAAGTCTAACCCTAACCCTAACACCCCCCTAAGTTAAATATAATTTTTATCTAACAAAATAAAATAAATCTTATTAAATAAATTATTCCTATTTAAAGCTAAATACTTACCTGTAAAAGAAACCCTAATATAGCTACAATATAAATAATAGTTATTTTGTAGCTATTTTAGGATTAATATTTATTTTACAGGCAACTTTTATTTATTTTAACCAGGTACAATAGCTATTAAATAGTTAATAACTATTTAATAGCTACCTAGTTAAAATAATTACAAAAGTACCTGTAAAATCCTAACCTAAGCTACAATTAAACCTAACACTACACTATCAATAAATTAATTAAATAAACTACCTACAATTATCTACAATTAAACCTAACACTACACTATCAATAAATAAATTAAATACAAATACCTACAAATAAATACACTAACTAAAGTATAAAAAATAAAAAAGAACTAAGTTACAAAAAATAAAAAAGAACTAAGTTACAAAAAATAAAAAGAATATTTACAAACATTATAAAAATATTACAACAATTTTAAGCTAATTACACCTACTCTAAGCCCCCTCATAAAATAACAAAGCCCCCCAAAATAAAAAAATGCCCTACCCTATTCTAAAATAAAAATTGAAAAGCTCTTTTACCTTACCAGCCCTTAAAAGGGCCTTTTGTGGGGTATGCCCCAAAGAATTCTGCTCTTTTGCCTGTAAAAAAAACATACAATACCCCCCATCAATATTACAACCCACCACCCACATACCCCTAATCTAACCCAAACCCCCCTTAAATAAACCTAACACTAAGCCCCTGAAGATCTTCCTACCTTGTCTTCACCACTCTGGGTATCACTGATCCATCCAGAAGAGGGTCCGAAATCTTCCTCCTATCCGGGGGTGAAGAGGTCCATCATCCGGCTGAAGTCTTTATCCAAGCGGGGGCTGAAGAGGTCCATCATCCGGCTGAAGTCTTCTATCAAGCGGGGGCTGAAGAGGTCCATCATCCGGCTGAAGTCTTCTATCAAGCGGCATCTTCAATCTTCTTTCTTCCTGATCCATCTTCATCCCACCGATCAATCAGCCAATCAGATTGAGATCGCATTCTATTAGCTGATCGGAACAGCCAATAGAATGTGAGCTTAATCTGATTGGCTGATT
The DNA here is from genome assembly GCF_027579735.1 of Bombina bombina. Taxonomy (NCBI): domain Eukaryota; kingdom Metazoa; phylum Chordata; class Amphibia; order Anura; family Bombinatoridae; genus Bombina; species Bombina bombina. Next base: position 841,978,325 of record NC_069501.1, read on the forward strand.
GGATCAGATTTTTCCTACCTTAATTCCGATTGGCTGATAGAATCCTACCAGCCAATCGGAATTCGAGGGACGCCATCTTGGATGACGTCCCTTAAAGGAACCGTCATTCGTCGGGAAGTCGTCGGCCAGGATGGATGTTCCGCGTCGGCAGGATGAAGATGGATCCGGAAGAAAGAAGATTGAAGATGCCGCTTGATAGAAGACTTCAGCCGGATGATGGACCTCTTCAGCCCCCGCTTGGATGAAGACTTCAGCCGGATGATGGACTTCTTCAGCCCCCGCCCGCTTGGATAAAGACTTCAGCCGGATGATGGACCTCTTCAGCCCCCACTTGGATAAAGACTTCAGCCAGATGATGGACCTCTTCAGCCCCGGATAGGAGGAAGACTTCAGACCCTCTTCTGGACGGATCGATGATACCCGGAGTGGTAAAGACAAGGTAGGAAGATCTTCAGGGGCTTAGTGTTAGGTTTATTTAAGGGGGGTTTGGGTTAGATTAGGGGTATGTGGGTGGTGGGTTGTAATGTTGGGGGGGGTATTGTATGTTGTTTTTACAGGCAAAAGAGCAGAATTCTTTGGGGCATGCCCCGCAAAAGGCCCTTTTAAGGGCTGGTAAGGTAAAAGAGCTTTTCAATTTTTATTTTAGAATAGGGTAAGGTAGGGCATTTTTTTATTTTGGGGGCTTTGTTATTTTATTAGGGGGCTTAGAGTAGGTGTAATTAGCTTAAAATTGTTGTAATATTTGTATAATGTTTGTAAATTATTTTTTTATTTTTTGTAACTTAGTTCTTTTTTTATTTTTTGTAAGAGTTCTTTTTTTAATTTTTGTACTTTAGTTAGTGTATTTATTTGTAGGTATTTGTATTTAATGTATTTATTGATAGTGTAGTGTTAGGTTTAATTGTAACTTAGGTTAGGATTTATTTTACAGGTACTTTTGTAATTATTTTAACTAGGTAGCTATTAAATAGTTATTAACTATTTAATAGCTATTGTACCTGGTTAAAATAAATACAAAGTTGCCTGTAAAATAAATATTAATCCTAAAATAGCTACAATATAACTATTATTTATATTGTAGCTATATTAGGGTTTATTTTACAGGTAAGTATTTAGCTTTAAATAGGAATAATTTATTTAATAAGATTTATTTTATTTCATTAGATAAAAATTATATTTAACTTAGGGGGTGTTAGGGTTAGAGTTAGACTTAGCTTTAGGGGTTAATAAATTTATTAGAGTAGTGGTGAGGTCCGGTCGGCAGATTAGGGGTTAATAATTGTAGGTAGGTAGCGGCGACATTGGGGGGGGGGCAGATTAGGGGGTAATAAATATAATATAGGGGTCGGCGGGGGTTAGGGGCAGCAGATTAGGGGTTCATAGGTATAACGTAGGTTGGGGCGGTGTACGGAGCGGCAGATTAGGGGTTAATAGTATAATGCAGGGGCGGCAGATTAGGGGTTAATAAGTGTAAGGTTAGGGGTGTTTAGACTCGGGGTACATGTTAGGGTGTTAGGTGCAGACTTAGGAAGTGTTTCCCCATAGGAAACAATGGGGCTGCACGCTGCTTTTTTGCAGGTGTTAGGTTTTTTTTCAGCTGGTATTGAGAGTTGCAGTGGCGGTAAATTATGCTCTACGCTCCCTTTTTGAAGCCTAACGCAGCCCTTCTGTGAACTCTAAATACCAGCGGTATTTAAAAGGTGCGGGGGGAAAAAAAGCACGCATAGCTACACACCCCTTTGCCGCAGAACTCTAAATCTAGCCGTAAGTATTTCTGAAAATTATGAACGTGTGCCTAAAATTATTCCGTAGACCTATGAGTAAAAAACAAACTGAGAAAATTAACTTAGGTTTGAAAGGGAGTTCATTATTGACAGCATATTGTTTCAAAGTTAACTAATTAATTAATATAATTATCCCAATAGAATAACATATGCTGAAATAATTCAAATTTCACCAATCTGTAGTAATAAAAGTGTTCTGGCGTTGAAGTTTTATTCCTATTCTTATACCCCCATTAAAATAAAACCTACCTCAAAATAAAAAAATACCGGGTGGCGTGTCATTAATTAGCTCTCGTGGCAACTTTAACTATCTGATGACTATCTTCTTTTTAATAAGGCATCCAGCCACACACTCATAACTACTAACTTGGAGGAAGATACTAAGTGCAAAGTTACATACAACATTGCTCTCTTTCTAATACTTGAGCATATATTTTGACCAGGCATCAACTCAGCGGCCTAATCTACAATTTCAACACCTCCCCCCCGGTTTACAATCTAGCCGGGTAACAGTGCCTTTGCAATATTGTTAGGATGGAAGAGCTCTACACACACCTAACTTTCTTGCTGGATGAGCTGAGCTGTAGAGCAGAAAGACAGTCACAGCCTACGGTCTACCATCACAGACCTACATAACCAAGATGGCGTTGCACACCTAACCAGCTATGGCATCCATGCTGTAGACCCGGCAGAAGACTTGCTACCTGTTCAACATCCTCACGAGCGAACACAAGAAAGGCAGTCTAGAGGAGCTTCAATACGCATCTTACACAAGCCAGCAAATAGCGACTCGACACAGCCTCATGCAAAGGATTTACTACACCTTGCTGCCTCTACATCAGGTTCAGCAGGATTCTTCCCGACCGTTTTATGGCAGCATCTTCAGCTCTCTCTCCCTCCCAGCATATGCTCCCACATCGCTCTTATACCTAACATTCTACCTTTAATCAAGGCTCTGGAGGTGTGGCCGAATCCTGCAGGCAAACATCGGAAAATTTCTATGTTCCATATAACGAGCATGCCGCATGGAAGAGAGGAAATTGGGCAGCAGACCTGTCTCTTACCCACAAACAGAGCGTCCTGCATGGCTCCCTTCCACAGAAGTCCCACTCCAGAGGCCTACCGTAGTTTGCAGACAGGCTGTAGAATAGGAGTAGGCTAGAAAATATCCTTGCACAATCTCAAAGACTTTCCCTTTGGCTCCCATGGACTTAAGTATATATACATCTCTGAGACTGCTCTCAATGTTTTCAATGTTTTTTACTGCTATCCACAGTCTATTTATTTTTTTGCTTGAAAGCATATTTAAATAATCATGACGTTGTTAGACTAAGGGCTCATAGGTATGTGGTCCATATTGAAACCTATTAACTGCCCCTAGCATCTGGTTATATCACTGTTTTACCAATGTCTTTATTGTGGGACATCGAATTCCTAGTTAAGTTTACTAATTTACCCTAGAATATGCAGACACATGGTCCATATACTCCTTTACAAGGTATACCCGTGTACAGAATCACCCTCAGGCCTCAAATGAACATGGGTTTGTGCACTAATATCTGAGTTCTCTTATATTTGCTTTGTGCATTAAGCAAAATATTTACATGTTACTTACCTTTATTTACCCATACTAGCATGTGCTGTACTCATATCCTGTTACTTTGGGGGGTTCTAAGTTACATGTTTTATTATCCCAATATTGCCTTCCAGTCCCCTATACCCATGTTGGGCCCATCCTAGTAATTTCAATAACAAGTTATCATCACCCTATCCCATTCTATCATACATAGTCAACCCCAATAGAAACCCATTTCATCTCTACTACCTGGTGGACTTAATCATACACATCACATTCTTATGACCCCCATTTGCATCCTAGTTTGTCCATATAAAGCCACACACACCTGCAGCCTCCCTCCTCCCACAATTATAGTTTATTTGCCCCCCTTCCAGTTCCACTCTTCATGACCCCTCCTAGATAGCATATACTCTACATTAGCATTAGCTAACACTCCTCCATCCTCATTTACCACTCATTCCAATTAGGCTCTATTTACTCTCAATATACAGCAATCACACCTTTACAGAAGGCTTTTAACACTGCAAGCCCGCATAACAAGGGACAAACTTGCGATGCTTACTACCAAAACTGGCATTGGTTAATAGCTCTTTTGGTACTGTTGCCACTCAGTCCCTGTTACTATATACTGGACTATACTTCTGAGACAATAGTATTGGGACACCTTAATGAGAGTAACTATACTCGAGGAATGTGTCCAGTCTATGGTTAATGACTCATGTCTGTTATATGTTCTAGTTCCATGGATCATTTGATGGTTGTTGATATAGGGTCTTTATCCTCATTTTTTACCTGTCTACTAGACTGCCTAACTCTTAATTCCCCCTATCATAACTGGCATAAGGATTTACTAAGGTTCACATATGTGAATATCCTGCTTTCACTACACTCATCGCCTTTGTTTACCTCAAAAGTTCCTGGGTAAGTTTATTTAGCCTTCACAAAACAATGTTAGTGCTGTACCCAGTTAAAACATGAATAGGTTTAGCGTCATTACTTTTAATAATCCTACCCAAATCGCAACCCTACAATTACGGAGTTTCATGCTTTGATTTTAGTGTACCCTATATCCACAAATAACCATCCCTTTAGGTTGCGATTTGTCCATACCACAAGATCAATTTATCATATTCAGAGATAATAGTTCCTCCCCTCCCATTTACTTAAATATCTAGGCCCTTGCCTATTCTTGCAAAAACTGACATACTCATAGTTAAAAATATAAAATACGAGCCCTTGCCTTCACTTATTTCACGTATCACATCAGATATCAGCTTTCTTCTCTGTTGGTGATCCTCATGAGTATGCTTCTACCTGTCAGGAAATTTCCTTAACACGCCCCCCCTCCCCCTCAAAATTTTAGAGCAGCTCTTGCCTGCTGATTTCCCCTTACCTTTTATCACATGGTCCAAGAGTGGCCTCCACGTAACTATCATTTACCATTTAATTTCTAATTCATCGGGTCCATGAGTGGCCTATGCTATAGTTACTCCACTTCTGCACTCATAAAGGAAAATGAGGTTTCATTGGTGTTTATATTATCTCCCTACTGATAATATCTTGCCTGTTATTACTTGATATACTGTAACAAATATAATTGACTTACAAGTTCTGGTTATCACACAGTAACTGTTGAAGCAAAGCATTAGCTTATTGTATATTTACTCAACTGCACTGATAAGTCAATACCCTGTTTTTCTTTTAATTTCCTTTGTTAATTTATAAAAACCTCAATAAAAATATATATTAAAAAAAAAATACCTAGGGGCATATGTTTCAAGCTCCGTATGGAGCTTGATGTCCCGTGTTTCTGGCAAGCCTGCAGGCTCGCCAGAAACAGCAGTTATGAAGCCGCGGTCACAAAGACCGCTGCTCCATAACCTGTCCGCCTGCTCTGAGCAGGCGGACAGACATCGCCGCAAATCAACCCAATCTAGTACGATCGGGTTGATTGACACCCCCCTGCTGGCGGCCGATTGGCCGCGAGTCAGAAGGGGGCGGCGTTGCACCAGCAGCTCTTGTGAGCTGCTGGTGCAATGCTGAATACGGTGAGCGTATTGCTCACCGTATTCAGCGAAGTCTGGCGGATCTGATCCGCACTGTCGGATCAGGTCCACCAGACTTTGATAACTAGAGGCCCTAATCTCTAAATATGCTACCAATAGCCCTTAAAAGGGCCTTTTGTAGGGCATTGCCCTAAAGTTAACAGCTCTTTTGCAAAGAAAATAAACCAATTACCCCCTAACATAACAACTCCCCCAACCCACCAAAATAAAAAAACCTAACTAAAAAAAAAAATGAATCTATCCATTGCCCAGAAAAGGGCATTTGTATGGACATTGCTTTTAATAGGGCATTCAGCTCTTTTACAGCCCATAAAAAATAAAATAATCTAAAAAAAAAAAAAAAAATACTTAACACTAGCCCCAAAATAGGTATTCACCATTGCTGAAGTCCAGCGATCTATCTTCATCCAGGTGGCGAAAGGTCTTCATCAGGGCGGCTCCATCTTCACCCTTCGCAGGACCATCTTCTATCTTCTTGGCGGATGCGGTTGGCAGAGCTGAGATGATCAGTGACACGGAGGACCTCTTCCTGTGATCGTCCACTGCAGTGCACACTAAAGATTGAATGCAAGGTACCCCTTTTATTTGGAGGTACCCTTGCATTCCTATTGGCTGAAAAAAAGCAGTCAATAGGATGAGAGCTGCTATTTTGGGATTAGTGTTAGTTTTTTGTTTTTTTGGGGGGGTTAGATTAGGGCTTTTTTATTTTTTATGGGCTGTAATGTTTTTTTTATTTTGGGGGGTCAGGTGGGGGATTGTAATGTTAAGGGGTAAATTGGATCATTTTGTTTTTATTATTTTCTGTAATGTTAGCAATTTTATTTTGTGTAATTTTAGATTTATTTATTTATTTGTAATGTTGGGTTTTATTATTTTTTTAATGTTAGGTTTATTTATTTTTGGTAATTTGGTTTTCTTTTTTTATTAATGTAGGTTTTTTATTTTTGGTATTTTTTATTTTTTTAAACAACTAATGTTATTTTTTTTTTAGTTTAAGCTTAGGTTTTATTATTTTCACAGGTAAGTTTTTATTTATTTTAAGTTAGTTAGTATATTGTAACTTTAATTTAAAGTTAGGGGGTGTTAGGTTTAGGGTTTAATAGTTTAATTTAGGTAGTCACGATGTGAGGGGATGGCGGTTTAGGGGTTAATAGGTTTATTTTAGTAGTGGTGATGTGGGGGGGGCGGCGGTTTAGGGGTTAATAAGTTTATTTTAGTAGTCACGATGTGAGGGGATGGCGGTTTACGGGTTAATAGGTTTATTTTAGTAGTGGTGATGTGGAGGGACGGCAGTTTATTGGTTAATAGGTTTATTTTAGTAGTCGCGATGTGGGGGGACAGCGGTTTAGGGGTTAATAGGTTTATTTTAGTAGTCACAATGTTTGGGGATGGTGGTTTAGGGGTTAATAGCTTTATTTAGTGTTGGCAATGTGGAGGAATGGCGGTTTAGGGGTTAATAGCTTTATCTAGTGTTGGCGATGTGGGGGGGGGGGGCGGTGGTTTAGGGGTTTTTAGACAAGGGGCTTATGATAGGTTGTTAGGTTTTTGTAAAACTTTCTTTTCTCCATAGACTTCAAGGGGGATTTTGCAATCACAGGTGTTAGTTTTTTTCCCTCTACATTCTCCATGGATCACTATTAGGGAATACGTGCATGAGCACTCCAAGTTGGAACTTGATTTTTGTGTGATAGGCGGCTTACCGCACCATACCACATGAGAAAAGAAAGTTTTATGGTGACTTGTAATGGTGGTACTATGGAAATATTCATAAAATGCAGAAAAAACCCGGCACTACTCTAGTTGAAAGATAAAAGCAAGAAGTTTATTGATCACTGTTTAAAAGCATAAATACACAAACAAAACATTCGCATTGGCGATTAGGAAAGATTTTTACAAAATAGTATTTAGAACAATTAACAAATGCAATAAGATCAAAAATTATAATTTGGATTTTGCAATACTAAATTATGATAATGTTCTGCAAATGATCAATATAACATCATCACATTATGCACATTCCTTAAAAACATATGTGGATTCAGAAACTCAATCTGAGCATGCGCAAATTCAAACAACTACTCAACATTGGACACATACAAATCTTCACAACAGCACACCTGTACCTCGTTTACTTTGCAAACATCATTAAGCATTTAGATCATTAAGCATTTACAAAGGGTATATAACCACGCTCTGAACATGGATACCTTGACTGTATTGTTTTTTGAGACAGGTAGAGGTCTAGGCATCGGAGGTTAGAGATAGTGAGAGATAGTCAGAGAGAGATAGTGAGAGAGAAAGATAGTGAGAAAGACAGATATAGTGAGATAGCGAGAGAAAGAGATAGTGAGAGAGAGATAGTGAGAAAGATAGTGAGAAAGAGATAGATAGTGAAAGAGAGATAGTGAGAAAGAGATTGTGAGAGATAGAGTGTGAGAGAGAGTTGTATTTGTGTATGAATCTGTTTGGGTGAGTGTGCGAGTGCTGCTTTAGTTTTTAATTCCTTACACATAGCTAAACATATTTACTTTCATTTACATGCAAACACATTCAATACCTACATACACATAGCAGTAACACTACATACACACACATACACTCCATATCCCATTCCCTTTAAACCTATACCCATCCCATATACCCTTCCTTCCCTCATAGTCTTACACTAAACATATCTAGTTGTTTATTTTAGACCAACATATTGTTTACACACCCTCATTTAGTCCATTTTTATAAGTTTGTCTGTGTTTCTTCCTACCCTTTACCCTTTTTTCTAAAACCCATTCACACTTTGAGCACTTTTTCCTTTTTTTCATTATTTTGACCCCCTTTCATTTGTGCACTTTTACCTTCTGAAAGGGTATGGCGGGAAGGAGGATTAGGGATGAGATTATGGATGAGATTAGGCAGCAGATTAGGAACAAGATCAGGCAGGATATTAGGCAGGAGATTAGTGAGGCGATTAGTGAGGAGATTAGGGAGGAGAGTTGGAGAGGAAGGGGGAGAGGAATTAGAGAGGAAGGGGTAGAGGTCAGGCTGGGTGGGCCAAGTAACATTGTTGAAGATGGAAAAGTGGCTGGGCACAGTGGGGCAGGTCAGGAGCACAGACAGGGTGCAATACAGTCCAGAGAACAGAGGCTCACATCACAGGAGAGACCCAGGCAGAGGGAGGAAAGGTATACCATGGAGGAGAAGGAGACCCTTATGATGGCCTATATGGAGAGGGCTACAAGGCTGCAGGCACCGAAGGCCACCCCTGCAATGAAGAAAAGGTTGTGGGAGGAGATCAGGGTCCTGTCAACGCAGTGGGGGACTTCAGGAGTGACTTGAAATCTATACAGCACTGCTACAGGGACTGAGAAAGTGAGCTAAAGAAAAAGATGTAGAGGAAGAGGCCAGCGGCTTGCAGAACCAATGGCCGGCATGAAGCAAAGATTTATCTACAGCCATTGGGAGGAAATGCTGCGTCCCAACATCTCTGAGGTGGCTCTAGTCGGGATCTCAGGAGGGATCGATACTGGGGGTATTAGAAAGTATGAAGCAATGTTAGCACTTCCCTTCAGGTGCTCGCTGCCAGCCCCAGTTCTCCCAAACCATGTATAGAAGCAGATTTCAGACAATGTGGTAGGCACACAAACTGGTTATACTCACAAGATTGCAGTTAAAATAAGCCTTTTATTAAAATCATCACAAAGGTGTCTTTAGGTGCAGCTTCAGGTTTTATTTAAAACTTTTGTTCAAGAAATTGTTTTAACTTTATGTTCTTGATAAAGGCTTCTTTTAGCCGAAACGTGTTGAGCTGTATTTTTAATAAAACCTGAAGCTGCACCTGAAGACACCTTTGTGTTGATTTTAATAAAAGGCTTATTTTAACTACAATGTTGTGAGTATAACCAGTTTGTGCACCTACCACATTGTCTGAAATCTGCTAATCTATTGTGAGCTCTTTTATTTTGGAGGTGAAAGCAACAAGGTTGACTCAGAGGACGTGGGCAGCTTGGTTCCCTGGAGGTGACACAGCGCCGCCATTTCCAACACTTTCTGCTTCAACCGGGGACCTGCGCTTCTCATCTCTGGTAATCACTTTTTATCTACCTCATAACTCAGATAATGAAAACAGTAGGAACAGCACGCGCTCCAATAGCAGTGCTCGAGTGACCTAAGGATACTGCCCAATCCTTAAACATGTAGAAAAATAGCACAGGGTCCTCAGCACTTTCAGTAATCAAAAAGTTTTATTGTCACATAGACATAGTGCTGCCTGTTCTATGTGACAATAAAACTTTTTGATTACTGAAAGTGCTGAGGACCCTGTGCTATTTTACCTCAAAACTCAGTTACACTCAAAATAAATTATGAATATGACTAACGCAATTTTTACATTTTTAAACATTATTCAGAAAACGCATTCAGAATTACCTTGAGAAAGTTGTATTTGAAGAAAAGCTATCACATTAGTATATAGTCTCCAGATTCTGGGGCCTATTTATCAAGCCGTCAACCGCAAATACGCTGGAATTCCGCAGCGTAATTGTGGCGAGCCTGATTCCCCTTATTTATCAAACCCTACAGACCGGCAAAAGTAGAATTTTGTGATGTAACATACGATCCACCGGTCAAAGTCCGACACAGATTGATGCTTACGTCATTACAGATGTTCCGAGTGCAAATTCGGCACTATCTGACTACTTTTGCAAGTTAACAAATTTCTACCAGGTACGCTCGGCACTATTCCGGCCCTGCGTACCTGGTTTTCAATCTGCCGCCCTGGGCAGATTTGTATTTATTTTAGCTAGGTAGTTATTAAATAGTTAATAACTATTTAAAAACTATTCTACCTAGTTAAAATAAAAACAAACTTGCCTGTAAAATAAAAATAAATCCTAAGATAACTACAATGTAACTATTAGTTATATTGTAGCTAGCTTAGGGTTTGTTTTACAGGTAAGTATTTAGTTTTAAATAGGAATAATTTAGTTAATTTTATTTAGACTTATTTAAATTATATTTAAGTTAGTGGGTGTTAGGTTTAGGGTTAGACTTAGGTTTAGGCGTTAATAACTTTAATATAGTGGCGGTGATGTTGGGGGCGACAGATTAGGGGTTAATAAATGTAGGTAGGTGGCGGCGATGTTAGGGACGGCAGATTAGGGGTTAATAATATTTAACTAATGTTTGCGAGGCGGGAGTGCGGCGGTTTAGGGGTTAATATGTTTATTATATTAGTGGCATTGTTGAGGACGGCAGATTAGGGGTTAATAAGTGTAGGTAGGTGGCGGCAACATTGGAGCAGCAGATTAGGGGTTAATATATATAATGTAGGTGTCGGCGATGTTGGGGGCAGCAGATTAGGGGTTCATAAATATAATGTAGGTGGCGGCGGTGTCTGGAGCGGCAGATTAGGGGTTAAAGTTTTTATTTTAGTATTTGCGATGTGGGAGGGCCTCGGTTTAGGGGTTAATATGTACTTTATAGGTGTTAGTGTACTTTTTAGCACTTTAGTTATGAGTTTTATGCTACAGCATTGTAGTGTAAAACTCAAACTACTGACTTTTAAATGCGGTAGGACTATTGACAGGAGAGGGTGTACTGCTCACTTTTTGGCCTCCCAGGACAGACTCGTAATATCAGCGCTCTGGAAGTCCCAAAGAAAAAGACTTTACGAAGTTTACGTAAGTCATTTTGCAGTAAGGCCAAAGAAGTGTGCGGTCACCCTAAACCTGCAAGACTCGTAATACCAGCGGGCATAAAAAAGCAGCGTTAGGACCTCTTAACGCTGCTTTTTTACCCTAACGCACAACTCGTAATCTAGCCGATAGTTTGGTATTGTTCACTATCGGCTAGATTTAGAGTTCTGCGTTAGCCGTCAAAAGCAGTGTTAAGGGGTCCTAGCGCTGCTTTTGGCTGCCCGCTGGTATTTAGAGTCAGCCAGGAAAGGGTCTAACGCTCACTTCCTTATCGCGTCTCGAGGCTACCGCAGATCCCCTTACACCAATTGTGTATCCTATCTTTTCTATGGGATCTGCCTAACGCCGGTATTTGGAGTCTTGGAAGAAGTGAGCGGTAGACCCTCTACCGATAAGACTCCTACCGCCAAAAAAAGTCAGTAGTTAAGAGCTTTATGGGCTAACGCATGAATATAAAGCTCTTAACTACTGTGCTACAAAGTACACTAACACCCATAAACTACCTATGTACCCCTAAACCGAGGCCCCCCACATCGCCGCCACTCTAATAAAAATTTTTAACCCCTAATCTGCCGACCAGACACCGCCGCCACCTACATTATAGCTATGAACCCCTAATCTGCTGCCCTTAACATTGCCGACCCCTATATTATATTTATTAACCCCTAATATGCACCCCCAATGTCGCCGCTACCTAACTACACTTATTAACCCCTAATCTGCCGACCGGACCTCGCCGCCACTATAATAAATGTATTAACCCCTAAACCGCCACACTCCCGCCTCGCAAACACTAGAATAAATAGTATTAACCCCTAATCTGCCCTCCCTAACATCGCCGCCACCTACCTACAATTATTAACCCCCAATCTCCTGCCCGCACCATCGCTGCTACTATAATAAAATTATTAACCCCTAAACCTAACTCTAACCCTAACCCTAACACCCCCCTAACATAAATATAATTTAAATTAAACGAAATAATATTATCTTGGATGACGTCCCTTAAAGGAACCTTCATTCGTCGGGAAGTCATCGGTTGAAGAGGATGGCTCCACGTTGGCTCCTTTGAAGATGGCTCCGCTCCGGATGGATGAAGATTGAAGACGCCGCCTGGATGAACACTTCTACCGGATGGAGGACATCTTCTTGCCCCGCTTGGATGAAGACTTCTACCGGATGAAAGACCTCCTCTGCGCACCTTGGATGAAGAATTTGGCTCAGCTGGGTGAAGACGACTCAAGGTAGGATGATCTTCAGGGGGTTAGCGATAGGTTTTATAAGGGGGGTTTGGGTGGGTTAGAGTAGGGGTATGTGGGTGGTGGGTTGTAATGTTGGGGGGTATTGTATTTTTATTTTCAGGTAAAAGAGCTGATTACTTTGGTGCAAGAGCTGATTACTTTGGTAGTTTAGAATAGGGTAAGGCATTTTTTTATTTTGGGGGGATTTTTTATTTTATTAGGGGGCTTAGATTAGGTGTAATTAGTTTAAACATCTTGTAATTCTTTTTTATTTTTTGTAATTTAGTGGGGGGGGTTTTGTATTATAGAATAGTTTATTTTATTGTATTTTAAGTTAGCTAATTGTAGATAATTTATTTAATTAATTTAATGATAGTGTAGTGTTAGGTGTATTTGTAACTTAGGTTAGGATTTATTTTACAGGTAATTTTGTACTTATTTTAACTAGGTAGCTATTAAATAGTTATTAACTATTTAATAGCTATTGTACCTAGTTAAAATAAATACAAAGTTGCCTGTAAAATATAAATATAAATCCTAAAATAGTTACAATGTAATTATTAATTATATTGTAGCTATATTAGGGTTTATTTTCTAGGTATTTAGTTTTAAATAGGATTATTTTAGTTAATTTTAGGAATATTATTTCGTTTAATTTAAATTATATTTATGTTAGGGGGTGTTAGGGTTAGGGTTAGAGTTAGGTTTAGGGGTTAATAATTTTATTATAGTAGCGGCGACGATGCGGGCGGGAGATTAGGGGTTAATAATTGTAGGTAGGTGGCGGCGATGTTAGGGAGGGCAGATTAGGGGTTAATACTATTTATTCTAGTGTTTGCGAGGTGGGAGTGCGGCGGTTTAGGGGTTAATACATTTATTATAGTGGCAGCAAGGTCCGGTCGGCAGATTAGGGGTTAATAAGTGTAGGTAAGGTGGCGGCGACGTTGGGGGGGGCAGATTAGGGGTTAATAAATAAAATATAGGGGTCGGCGATGTTAGGGGCAGCAGATTAGGGGTTCATAGCTATAATGTAGGTTGCGGCGGTGTACGGAGCGGCAGATTAGGGGTTAATAATAATATACAGCAGGTGTCAGCGATAGCGGGGCGGCAGATTAGGGGTTAATAAGTGTAAGGTTAGGGGTGTTTAGACTCGGGGTTCATGTTAGGGTGTTAGGTGCAGACTTAGAGAGTGTTTCCCCATAGGAAACAATGGGGCTGCGTTAGGAGCTGAACGCTGCTTTTTTGCAGGTGTTAGGTTTTTTTTTCAGCCCAAACTGCCCCATTGTTTCCTATGGGGATATCGTGCATGAGCACGTTTTTCCAGCTTACCGCTACCGTAAGCAACGCTGGTATTGAGGGTTGAAGTGGAGCTAAATAAGGCTCAACGCACCCTTTTCTGAGCCTAACGCAGCCACTCAGACAACTCTAAATACCAGCATTGTCTTAAGGGTGCGCTGGGAAAAAAAGCAGCATTAGCTACGTGGGTCTTTACCGACAAAACTCTAAATCTAGCTGTATATTTGGTGACAAATGTCACTCCATCATGTTTTCTAGTATGTTTCATCTTGTCTGCTAAAAGGTGTTTCCTATTTAGCATATTAGTATCATTCTCAGCCCTGGTGATTACATGTGGTTGATACAAAGGTGAAGATAGAAGGATAACTCCTCAAAAAATGCAGTCAAAATATTTTAATAGATACAGGTTCAGACAAATAAAAAATCACAACGTTTCGGGGTCAATACCCCTTAGTATTGGCATGTAGATTTAAAAACAATTAATCCTCCAGGCTTCCTGATTAATTGTTTTTAAATCTACATGCCATTTTCACACCTGGCCTGCAGGGGTCAGTATTTACACATGATTATGTTAAAGTAAAATTGCAAAGTGCATTTAGGGTTAATTTGTTAGCCTATTTAAACAGGTGTGTTAAGGTTATGCTGTATCACATGACTAAGGGGTATTGACCCCGAAACGTTGTGATTTTTTATTTGTCTGAACCTGTATCTATTAAAATATTTTGACTGCATTTTTTGAGGAGTTATCCTTCTATCTTCACCTTTGTACCATTACGTTTGGAGTGTGGCAGTCACTTCATAAGGATTACCCTCACCTCTTTGAGGATTTTTGCTGTATGCTGGACTCTATTTCAAATTGTCTACATGTGGTTGATAGCCTCTCTGTAACAAAAGATTTCTTAGATTCAGGGACTTTGTTAATTAAACTAAAGAAAGATGCATATGTGCGCTATCAGCTGTGGGGATTACTTCGTTTGAGATTAAAAAACACTTATGTGTTATTAAGAAAAAATACTCTAAATCTGGTTAATTATATTTACCTCTATGTAGGTGGTGATATACTATATTTTAGTAGACACAATACACAGAGATTAGATGATTTCAAATAGTAAGTACAATTTATTCTATTAAGAAGCGATATTTAAAATAGGTTATGTGATAAAACACAAAAATACATTAATACAATTTATAGGACTAAAATGTATGACCGGTCATAAACATATACGTTAAACACAGAGATCTATTAAAATCTATATGCAGATATCTGACATTCTTAGAACAATAAAACTTGGTGCAGAAAAAATGTATTACAACTTTGTGCAGCAAGTGGTTTGATCCGTTTGAGACTGTGAAATCAATCTTATGGCGTTTAGATATTACCAGGCTATGTTCACAGTAATAAGGACTGATATCCACCTGAATGTTCTTACATTCAAAATTGTAATCCTAAAAACAAAGAAAGAGTTCAGTTCCTTTTAACGGTTACCAATCAACAGACAGATCCGTTATTTGTTAAAAAGTGGTAAGTTCGACACCTTAGTACTATGCTGGCGTGTCTCCCAGATTGTTGTCTTATTCGAAAATAGAGTGACAAATACAACCTAACTGTAGGGCCGCAACACCTCTACAGTGCCTACCTGCTTCAAATTTGAACTGGATACTCCGTCGGGGTCAGGCACAGGTGTCTAGAGTGGCTCCTAACAGCTGGCGGTGTCACTGATCATCTCGGAAGTAGATCCGGCTCTGAATGAAAAAACTCTGCGCAGAGTACGTTGGAGAGAGGTGAAATAGTTCCGTACAATCTCTCGTAATCCTTGGAAACCGTGCTATATTAACACTTAGTAGTTGGCTGTCTGATTCCTTCAACGCGTTTTGCCATGTACCATGGCTTTATCAAGATGGTTCAGACATGTTTTTGGCTTCTTTATATGCGTATCATTCGTCTGTGATTGGTCTATTGATTCTCATGACGTATGTTTTTTTATAAGGTGGATTACCATTAAGGTGGAATATTGTGGTTGTCAAATAGCCTCTGTAAAACAATTATATCTCTGTATTCTGTAATATTGGCACAAAGATTAAATTATCATACATAAAAGAAAACTGTACAAGTGCGGTTTAAAATAATGAATGATGCTTTATGCGTGAACAAAACAAAGATGCATAAAAAGTTTATAAAAAGTACCTTAAAAATAAAGATGATATCACTTAAATAGGGGTTTATTAAAACAATCTCATTGCAAATAAATGGAAGGACTCATGTTCATGTTTTTTATATATAAAGACTCCAAGGACAAAAATTATACAACAAAGTTGTTAAACCGATATTGTCTATTTGTGTTGATATATATCATAGAGTCTATCACAGCTCCATGTTAGAATAAGCTATTTGCTAAAATACATATAAGAGGTTATTTGTAAATTTACCATATCTGTATACAATACAAGATCTATCCTATTATGGTATGGTAATGTTAATCTATTTTAGTTAATTATTACGGTCTTATTATAAAATACCAATCATTTAAAGCTTATTTCTTTATTATAAAAATAAAAATAATTCCCAACAAAACATTTTATATTAAAAATCAGTATTTTTGTGGATAAAAATTGTTTCTATTTCTAATGTCTATTCTTCAAACAGAGATAAATGTGCTGGAAGGGGTTCACGTTAATCTTACTCTAAAATGAATGGGTGCAAATCTAATTCAGAGTTAAGTCCTTGAGGATACAGAGTTTGGAGCTCAAAGATCAATTCTGCCTCTTTTCTAAGGAGCAATTTATCAAAATTTCCTCCTCTCCATGGTTTATTAATTCGACATATGCCCCAATATTTGAGGTCATTTACATTATTATGGTGTGCTGTCCTAAAATGTTCATACAACCTAGTATCCTGATCTCCTTTTTTGATTAAATTTAGATGTTCTCTAATTCTTGTTCTCAGAACTCTAGAGGTCTCTCCCAAATATTGTTTCCCACAAGTGCATT
This sequence comes from Bombina bombina, assembly GCF_027579735.1. Taxonomy (NCBI): domain Eukaryota; kingdom Metazoa; phylum Chordata; class Amphibia; order Anura; family Bombinatoridae; genus Bombina; species Bombina bombina. The sequence continues at coordinate 841,994,966 of NC_069501.1, forward strand.
GGATCAAATATATGATCCCCTTATCGCTACACCTAATCGTCTCTTGGATTTTATATTTTTTACCCGTGTTAAATCCTTATCTCTCATTCTTTTTGTTTTTTGCTTAAAATCACTAGGTGCGAGGATACTCTTAATGTTAGTTGCTTTTCTAAAAACAATACTAGGGTACTCTGAAATACTGTTCCCTAAAATCGGATCTGATTTGATCAAATGCCAATGTTTATTTAAAATTTTCATTAAATATTTGTGGTGACAACTATAGTTAGTTACTAGGGGTACTTTTATGATTTCTTTGGTTTGGTTATCTTCCCTCTTTTAGAGGTTGTAGCCTTTTTCTAAGAATCGATTTTCTAAGATTTTGACTTGTGTCGGTATGTGTATTTTCTGGATTGTCATGTTGTGATGCTATTGGTTGAAATCTATTTCTTATAGGGATAGACCACTCCCTTTTTTTCAAATGATTGAATTTGTTCCCTGTGGGAAACCTTTCTTGTTCAATGTGGTGATTTTCATAATTATCATAGTTGTTTCTAGGTTGGTCTTCATTATAACTTCTATATCGTGATTCATAAAAGTGTTTTGTGTGATTTGTGTCATCATAGTGTTCATTGTTTGTTCCAGTGTTCCTTCTAAACCAATAATTATCTTCTTTTTCGTGATTGTACCTGTTGTGTCTGTTTTCTTGATCGGGATTAAAGTGAACTTCTCTTCCATCTTGCCTATATCTATTGTGTCCTGGTGGGGTGAAATAGTGATTCTCTCTATGTGGCCACATATTCTGAGGGTGATTATATGAATTCCGATTGTCATACCTTTGTGAATGTGGATTAATTCTGTTATAATAATTCCTATTGTTTGGTTCCTGAGTGTAATTCCCATTATACCATCCTTTGTGTCTTTGTATATGTTTTTGTTCATTTAGTTTTGAAATTGCTGGTCTCTCTTCTTCATGTCTTGATCTATTGGTATATGTATTGTAATTTTTATTCTTATTTTCCTGAGATGTTAGTTCTGTGTCTGCTGTTTCAACTGAATCCATATTTTCTATTGTATCTGGTAAAGTGATATTCTGGTGATAATCTTGCTGGTCCCTATTTAATTTGCGCCATTTTACTGACAATATATTTTTGTTTGTATTGTTCAAATTCTCAATAATTTGTTTTTGTTTATTTATAAATATGTCATTATCTTGGTGGTTTTCTATCTTTTCTTTGATAGTGTCTATCTTTGTTTTGAAATCTGCTAAGCTAACTGTTCTAGATTTTTTCAGTATTTCTATCAAACCAAATTAGGCTTTCTATAAAGTCTCAAACCATTCTAAGCTGTGGTCTTCATTTAATTCGAAAGTACATTTCTTTTCCAATCTGAGCCCTCTTGGTATTAATTTATTTGTGATATATTTCTCTAAAAATACCAATTCAATGTTTTGTTTCAATTCTTTAACCATCAAATTTTCTAATTTAGACATCAATTCCCCTAAATCTATATTTTCAAATGAGTCATTTGTGTTAGTGTCAGTGGTCATGTTCGAAAGTAATTGGTCTCTTACCGTGAAAAGTTCCATCCTGGACATTATTAATAGTCAAAAATACGAAATATATGTTAGTATATAAAAGAGTGAATTAGAAATGCTGCTACCAAATGTATGGGAAAAGATAGACTGTGTTGAAAGAAAAGGTATAAGGTGCGCAAATCTACTTCCGGTAGGAGGGGCTAGGTGCACAGACGCGTGTGGAGAACGCTGCCTGTACCTGGAGGCCTGAGGAAATATTGAGACGCCGAGTGCCTATAGGCGGGTTGAACTAACCCCGTCCAGGATTCGCAAAGGCCAAAACGGAGACCGGTGGCTACCGACAGCTGGCCTGATTCGGGCTGAAAGATCCTGCTGAAGAGGTAGCTGACCGATCACCGGGAGGAACACGCTAACCGCGGGGACCCATGAAGGGAGTGGCGAGCGGTAGTAGCGGTGAGAGCGCCCAGGCACCAGGCTCCCGCCCCTGGGGAAAACAAGAAGGTGACAAGACATCTGGTTCACCGGCTCAGAAGGTCCCCATGGGAATCTGAGCATAAACATCAACTGTGGCTACCGTCAAGTCCTAATTATAAAAGGGAAACTCAGGAGGAGAGAGCTTGCTGCTCTAGAGAGCGACGGAGGCTGAAATCACTCCATAACTAAGATAAGTGAAAACCTATTAACTGTCATTTTTTGGATCCTGCTTCTGTTTCTTCGGGCCTGCTTGGAAAATTGGGTATAGAAAGGGGGGGAGGGCCAGGTGTATATCCATAGCTAAAACACTAAGGGGTTACTGCGAGAGTAGGACCTGGCAACGACTGTCCTATCTCCCCCCCCTGATCTATTGTTACCCATAGTGAACAAGGTGAAGTTAAAGCAAGGAGAAGGGAGGAAGAAGGGAAAGAGAAGATCAATAAAAAGGAGTAAGGGAAAGGAGGAAAAGGAAGGAAAGAAGGGAGAAAGAGAAAGAAGGAAAGAGAGAGGGGAAAAAAAAGAAAAAAAAAAGACTCTTTAAAGAATCTCTAAGAAATTGAGGACTAAGTAAAGTAGAGACTGTCGCTGGGATAAGCATTATAACATTAAATAAGCAGAGGATCTTCAGAGAAGTACTGGTCAAAAGGTCTAAGATACCCTATCTGTAAAAGGAAAAAAGGAAAGAAAAAAAGGAGGAAAAAAAAAAAGAAAAAAGAAGGAATATATATATATATCCAAGGACTCTAAAAGAACTCTGCAGAATAGATATTGAGGTTTAGAGGTTAACCGTAGTATTGTATATATTCCATCTATGATATTGCTATTGATTACTATTGATGTTGATGACACGATTTAGAGGATAACCGAAGTATTGTATGTATTCCATCTATGATATTGTTATTGATTAATATTGATATTGATGACAAGATAATGAGGGATAACTTATTACTATGCTAGGGGGATAAATGTGAGACAAAACTCTGATAATATATGTGAGTCTACCCCAGCAAAAAGGTTTAATGAGCTTTGAATATGATAAATGTGTGATAATACATGTGGGTAGTTCGTGTGGCCCTTATATCTCTCAGACATAGGAGTAACTAATATATAATTAGCATAGAATACTTATTGCTTGTGCAGTTTTTACATTGTGGGGGAAAAGGATAGCATAAATTGGAGGTGATAAAATCTAAGCCATACCCTCCAATTGGAAGCAAGGCCCCAAATAAAATCTTTTAAAAAAAGGAAATAAAAAAAAATAAAAAAAAATTTAGCTCTACTATAAGTTTTCTCATAACTAAAATATATTGTGAACACTGGGGATAGTCCAGGAGAAAGCACATTTGACACATGGCATTTGTGATATTGTAAAAGGAACGTCTCCCATTCCCAGACATAGAATTGGTTAAAGTATTGTATAGGCGGTTTGTATAAATTCTTGCACTGTGGGAGGGTAAGCAGAGTATAAACGGTGTGCTGGAAAATCTAAATTTACCTGTCAGCTAGAGATAAGACTATAAGTGGAATTTTTAGAAGTTCAAACTCACTGCCTATAATAAAATATTAGTGAGGTAAAAGGACATAATACCAAAAGATCTGATTGACATATATTGAGATACTTATTTTTGGATTGAGGTTTAAGATAGAGTAATATTACACACAATATACACAGGGTTTAAGGAAAAAAAGGGGAAAAAAAGGGAAAAAGGGGAAAAAAAAGGAAAAAGGAAAGGAAAAGAGAAAGAAAAGGGAAAAGAAATGGTTGAATAAAAAGATTTGGAAATCACAGCTTTGTAGGAGGTAAGAGAAATAGAGTAATACACGATAAATGTAGAGTTAGGACACATCAGCACTATAAGCAGTGAACACACTGGTTAAATAAAATTTCAAAAATCTAGACCAAGAGGGTCTGTGAACAATTAGAGTATTCAAGTTGCTTTTGACACTGTGAGATAGAAGAATGCACTTTCAATATTAATAGAAAAGAAAGAATAAGGGAAAAGGGAGAGGGAAGAGAATAGTTAGAATTTGTTTGTCACTAGTAAATATAACCACTATAACTTTGTTACTCTATTGTAGATATATATATATAGAAAAATATCTAAATAAAAGTAAAACCACCTCACCAAATATGTCCTCTAGAAATAAGAACCAGGAAAGAAAGGGGAGTAGAATTTCATTAGAACCCCATGGGGGAGCAGTGGAAACAAGTCTTATCCAGAACTCGAATAATGAAGAGTTAATAAAACAACTGGACGCATTATTTACGCCTAAGTTTGAGTTGATACAAAATAATATATCCACACTAACATTTGAGATCAAACAGTTTGCAACCAGACTAAACAATGTAGAGCAAAGAATTTCAGATATTGAAGATGGGGCTGCACAGAGGGAACAGGCTTTTCATACTATGTCCATTCAAATCGAAAGTATGAAAAATAAAATAGAGGACATAGAAAATAGGGCCAGGAGAAATAATCTACGCCTTATTGGCCTAACCGAAGAAATACAAGAAAAAGACCTTAAAAGATTTGTTGAGGTAGAGCTAATGGGACTATTAAAGATTAGAGCAGAAGACCACGATATAGTGATTGAACGAATTCATAGAATAGGCCCAGAGAGGAATGAGGAAGGGAGAAACAAAGGGAGCAGACCGATCATTATGAAATTATTAAATTTCCAAGGAAAGATCCAAATTATGAATGCCTATAGAAAGGCAAATGGCTAAATTAATTATAAAGGAAAGAAAATCTTACTGTTTAATGATTTTTCATATGAAACATCAAATAAAAGGCGTATACTAGCCCCAATTTGTACGAAATTGATCCAGGAGGGATACCGAGCCAGACTCCTGTACCCAGCTAGACTTAGTATCCAAACTAAGCAAGGAAACAAAATTTTTACTGAAAGTGACGAAGTTAATAAATTCTTAGAAAATCATAGAGATAGTCTGGAGAAGTAGGACGATCAATGTAGGTCTAATAGGTTTTCATAGTGTAATAATGGCTATAAAGTTAAATAGCCTGAGTGTATGTTTTTATTGGGGGGTTACAGCCAAAGTTATGTTTTTAGAAAAACTCAAATGTATAGAATTAAAATATGGGATTCATGTTGGGATTACTTTTTTTTTTTCTTCCTTCTATGTGGGACTCCCCTCTCATCTCCCAACTTTTTCTCCTTACCTTAAGTAACTGGTAAAATGAGTCTGAAAATTGTTTCATGGAACGTAGATGGGCTTACATCACCCATCAAGCGTAAAGCTATCTTAAGGTACGCAAAGAAATTGGGAACCCAAATACTACTACTACTACAGGAAACACATTTGAAGGGAGAAGAGGCGGCTAAATTAAAAGGAGGATGGGTCAAAGAAGTCATATTCACCCCAGGATATCAAAGGAAGAAAGGAGTAGCTATACTATTTAGCAAAAACCTAGAATATAAAATAGATAACTTAATCCGAGATGAGGAAGGCAGGTATATTATAATGGAAGTGGTAGTGGAGGAAAAAAAAATTGTTATATGTAATGTATACGGCCCAAATGAGGAAGATATAGGATTCTGGCAGACATTGAGGGATAAATTACTTAAATATTCTGGCAACACACTAATCATAGGAGGAGATTTTAATATTGCCCCAAATAGTATACTGGATAGATGTAGAGATAGCATAACGCAAACAGGGGGGAAGACATTGGACAAAACGACAATAGCTAGGAGAAAGAGAGAATCTAATATAATAAAGAAATTCCAACAAGACTTAAAAATTCTAGACAGCTTTAGAATCATGCATCCAGAAGACAGGGAGTATACATGTTGTTCAAAATCTAAAAAAACCTTATCTAGGATAGACTATTTTCTGGTCTCAGAGAAATTATCTGCTGCGGTACAAGAAATATATATAGACATGATAACAATCTCAGATCATGCCCCTATTGTAATTGTAATGAATCTTAAGAGTAAGGATAGGAAGATTAATCAATTCTTTTTCCCGAAATATTTGATAAAAAACACCAAATTTATAAATTTTCTAAAAGAGAAGTGGGCTGATTATAAACGCTTCAATGAAGGCTTTTTAGATAAAACCCATATATTTTGGAACGCCGCGAAAGCAGTGCTTAGAGGAGAGATTACAACATACCTAATACGATTAAAAAAAAAATGAACTTATATAGACAACAGGTAACTAATTGTTTAATTAATAAATATTAATACATTAACTACATACAGGAAAAAAATATGGCCAACTGGCAGAAATATCTACAGGCTAAAAAAAAATAGAGATAATTACTTATTGCAAAATGAAATCAACGAGAACATAAAATCTTGTACACAGTTTTACAGGTATGGGAATAAGGTAGGCAGCTTCCTTGCTCGTATAGATAAAAACCATAAGACTAAAAATTTTATAACTAAAATTAAAGATAAAGACCAAATATGGACAAGTACTGAAGACATACAAAAAGTATTTCTTGAGTATTTTACAGAATTGTATTCAACACAACCTATAAATCTAGATAAGAAGGAAAAATTCTGGGCTTCATTAACAAATCCACGTTTAGAGAGTAATCAGGTAAGAAGTATTAATAAACCCATTACAGAAATAGAAATAAGTCAGACAATTAAAGCAATGGCGAATAATAAAGCAGCAGGCCCAGATGGTATGCCATCTGAGTTCTATAAAATTCTGAACGATGAAATAACTCCAACGTTAACTATCTTGATGAATAAATTTTGGAACGGTCAGTTAAAACCGTTAGCAGACTTCAATGAGTCCACAATAATTGTAATACCTAAACCAGGAAAAGATCCACAGTCAATTGATTCTTATAGACCCATTTCACTTTTGAACATGGACTATAAGATATTAACCAGTATATTAGCTAAAAGGATACAAGGGTCACTTGATACTATAATACATCCTGATCAAACAGGATTTATGAAGGGAAGATCGTCAAACACTAATCTGAGGAAGGTTTTCTTAACAATTATAGACCATTGGTATAATAATAAACACAATAAGAAAATAAGTAAAGAAGATATTGCAATAATATCATTGGATGCAAGTAAAGCCTTTGATTCTGTTACATGGGACCATCTTGTTACGTCTCTTAGAAAATTTGGGTATGAAGGGAACTGCCTCAATGCAATTGAGATGTTGTATAGGGAGTCCAGGGCATCAATTGTTATAAATAATAATAAAACACCTTATTTCCCTCTTCTAAGAGGGACAAGACAGGGATGCCCTCTGTCCCCCCTAATTTTTAATTTAGCCTTAGAACCTCTACTGATTGCCTTGAGGAACAATATACAAGGGATAGAGGTAGGAGGTAAGAATGTTCAACTAGCTGTATATGCTGATGATCTCTTGGTATTTTCTAGAAAGTCTTGTGAAAGTTTTAATCAAATTTGTCAAATCATAGATAATTATGGTTCCTTCTCAGGTTATAATATTAATAGAAACAAATCTGAAGTTCTATGGCTCCAAAAAAACCAGACATCAGAGGACAAGATATTCAGGGAAGTGAGTAAACACATTACATATTTGGGGATTAAGATTTCTAATAATCCTATGGAATGGTATTCTTTAAATATTAGTAACGGAGCAAGGCAATTTTCTGAAACCCTTAAAAGATGGGCATCTCTCCCACTCTCTATATCTGGCAAAATAAATCTGCTGAAGATGATTGCACTTCCAAGGTTATTATATCTGTTTCAGAATATACCTTTTTTAATTAAAAAACAGGAGATTAAGATAATTAATTCCGCGATCAAAGATTATATATGGATGGGTAAGAAACCCAGGATTAGTTATCAAAAACTAGTCCTTAAAAAAGAATTTCTAGGCCTGGGACTCCCTAATATAGAAATATATAATTTAGTGGCGGTTACGAAGATTGCCTTAGACTGGCTCTTGGAGAGTAATCATTTCTCCCTCCTAGACATAGAAAATGGTTTAATAAAACCTCTATGCTTAAAAAATGTTCTTCACTTAGAAATTAAAAACCTCCCAGAGTATGTTAAAAAAATAGACTTCTTCAAAGATACAATAGTGGCATGGCATAGGACATGCAAACTTTTAGGCTTAAAGCCCTTTGCAACTAAATTTTTGTCTATCGAGGGAAATCCAGGGTTTAAACAGGGCCTCCTTTCGGGAACCTTTGCATGCTGGAGAGAGAAGGGGTTATCTAAACTTATTCAATTAGTTAAAATTAATCAAGAGGTAGTGAAGGTTGAAGAGTTTGAAGTAATTAGGAATAGATACCTTTTGGCAGATAGACATTTCTTCTCTTTCTTACAAATCAGACACTACTGTTTGAAATTAATTCGACTACAAGGGAACAACTGGGAGCTTACAGCACTAATCCCGGTTATTAATTTAATCAAACAGGGTAAATATTCTATTTCACTTCTTTATAATTTAATAAATAATAGAAATCACAAACAGCACATAGAGCTAGGGGTCGCAAAATGGAGAGATATATTTTTTAAGAACCTCAGTACACAAATAATACTGAAAAGTGTAGAAAGGGTAGAAGAGGCGTCGCTAGCTATCCCTATGCGGGAGCAACATACTAAGATAATGTGGATGGTATATATCACACCTGAGAAAATTGCTAAGTGGGGTGGCACTGGAGAGGGGGTATTATGTATAAAATGCAGACAACAAAGTACAAACTTGTTACATAGCTTCTGGTCATGCCCAAGAATACAAAGACTATGGGGGAAAATAAACTACTGGTTAGGCAAGATATATGAGACTCAAATCACACTACAAGCAGATCAGGTTATTTTTTTCCACTATAAGAAAGAACATTTAATGTTTAGAAAATTTATAACATTAGTAATTTTAATAGCAAGGAATCTTATATTAAAAGGGTGGAAGAAAGTCAAACCCCCAACTCTAACGTTGATAAGGGAAAATATTCATCACCAATTTTTGATAGAACTTCAAGATACTTTGTTTCATATTGAAACTAATATCACCCGCTTCTTTGATAAATGGGGAAGGTGGGTTAAAACCCAAGACTTAGAAGAACAGAAACGAATAATTAAAAAGTTTGATAATACAGTGTACATAGAAAACTGTAGACTTAGAGGAGAATGGCTATTTGAGTAGGATAGCTGATCTATATGGGGAGGGGGGGGGAGGGGGGAGGGAATACCCACTTCTTCCCTTTTTTTTTTTTTTTTTTCTCCTTCTTTGTTGTTTTTTTTGCTTCTGCTTGTTGTTTTTGTATTTGTTTCAGTTTTATTTGTTTGGGCTGTGGGGGAAGTATACCCGACTGAATAAGAGTTAAGTTGAATATTATGTACGCCATATTGAAACTTTGAGAAGAGTAATTATTTACTCCTGTGGTTGAAAGTGAGTTTGAGTGTTTATTTGTTTTTTTTTTCTTGCTCTCTTCTCCTTGTATATCGTTCGTTGTTAATTAAAAGTGGAAAGGAGTGATGAGACTATTAATATAGTTTGGATGGTAAACTTTGATACTATATCAAGATAAAAACATTATACGATAGAATCTGAATTGATGGAATTAATGTAATATGTATGCAGATAAATATGTATGATATCTCGCTGGATTTGCTTTGTTGAAACAATTTACTGTTCTTTTCTTTTTCCTGTATCTGATATACAATATCAATAAACTTCTTTCAAAAAAAAAAAAAAAAGGTGCGCAAATCTATCCCCTGCACATATACTAAACTGCTCCCATAAAGCAGATATATTGGGAATTTGTTAATTAAACTAAAGAAAGATGCATATGTGCGCTATCAGCTGTGGGTATTACTTCGTTTGAGATTAAAAAACACTTATGTGTTATTAAGAAAAAAGAAAAAAAAGAAAAAATACTCTAAATCTGGTTAATTATATTTACCTCTATGTAGGTGGTGATATACTATATTTTAGTATACACAATACACAGAGATTAGATGATTTCAAATAGTAAGTACAATTTATTCTATTAAGTAGCGATATTTAAAATAGGTTATGTGATAAAACACAAAAATACATTAATACAATTTATAGGACTAAAATGTATGACCGGTCATAAACATATACGTTAAACACAGAGATCTATTAAAATCTATATGCAGATATCTGACATTCTTAGAACAATAAAACTTGGTGCAGAAAAAATGTATTACAACTTTGTGCAGCAAGTGGTTTGATCCGTTTGAGACTGTGAAATCAATCTTATGGCGTTTAGATATTACCAGGCTATGTTCACAGTAATAAGGACTGATATCCACCTGAATGTTCTTACATTCAAAATTGTAATCCTAAAAACAAAGAAAGAGTTCAGTTCCTTTTAACGGTTACCAATCAACAGACAGATCCGTTATTTGTTAAAAAGTGGTAAGTTCGACACCTTAGTACTATGCTGGCGTGTCTCCCAGATTGTTGTCTTATTCGAAAATAGAGTGACAAATACAACCTAACTGTAGAGCCACAACACATCTACAGTGCCTACCTGCTTCAAATTTGAACTGGATACTTCTAGTTACATTTTGGCAACTAGCAACGTCAGTTCGCTGTACACCAGTATCCAACATGACAAAGGAATTGTGGCTGTAGATTGGTTCTTAAAAAGTGAAAATAGTATGCAAATGAAACACAAACAGTTCATTTTAAATAGTATAAAATGTATACTTGAAAATAATGTCTTTGCATTCAACGATAACATATACCTTCAGCTACAGGGTACCGCTATGGGCACAAGGTTTGCTCCCAGCTATGCCAATTTATTCATGGGTAAATGGGAACACCATTTTACCCATGAGCATGAGCTGGGAGCAAACCTTGTGCTATTCAAAAGATACATTGATGATATTTTAATAGTGTGGAAGGGGAGTGAAGACAGCCTTATCACCTTTTTTGAAAACATGAATCAAAATAATCTCAATTTGAAATTCACGTACACAATTAGTAGACAACAAATAACATTTTTAGACTTGGATATTTACATAGAACAAGGAGAATTAGCAATGAAAAATCATTTCAAGACAACGGACGCCAATAATTATATTCCCACACACAGCTGTCATTAAAAAAGGTGGATAGACAACACCCCTAAGGGTCAATTTCTTCGAATTAGACGAAATTGTTCGAAACTCTCTGATTTTGACACACAAGTCAAAATCTTAGAAAATCGATTCTTAGAAAAAGGCTACAACCATGATACTCTAAAAGAGGATATCACCAAAATTAGAAATTTGGACAGAAAGAACATACTCATTAAAAAACAAAGGGAAGATAACCAAACCAAAGAAATCATAAAAGTACCCCTAGTAACTAACTATAGTTGTCACCACAAATATTTAATGAAAATTTTAAACAAACATTGGCATTTGATCAAATCAGATCTGATTTTATGGAACAGTATTTCAGAGTACCCTAGTATTGTTTTTAGAAAAGCAACTAACATTAAGAGTATCCTCGCACCTAGTGATTTTAAGCAAAAAACAAATAGAATGAGAGATAAGGATTTAACTGGAGAAAAACTACAGGGCTATTACCCCTGTTATAGTTGTAAAGCCTGCCAACACAGTACCAAATGTAAAGAGTACAAATACACAAACACGGGTAAAAAATATAAAATCCAAGAGACGATTAGGTGTAGCGATAAGGGGATCATATATTTGATCCAATGCACTTGTGGGAAACAATATTTGGGAGAGACCTCTAGAGTTCTGACAACAAGAATTAGAGAACATCTAAATTTAATCAAAAAAGGAGATCAGGATACTAGGTTGTATGAACATTTTAGGACAGCACAACATAATAATGTAAATGACATCAAATATTGGGGCATATGTCGAATTAATAAACCATGGAGAGGAGGAAATTTTGATAAATTGCTCCTTAGAAAAGAAGCAGAATTGATCTTTGAGCTCCAAACTCTGTATCCTCAAGGACTTAACTCTGAATTAGATTTGCACCCATTCATTTTAGAGTAAGATTAACGTGAACCCCTTCCAGCACATTTATCTCTGTTTGAAGAATAGACATTAGAAATAGAAACAATTTTTATCCACATAAATACTTATTTTTAATATAAAGTTTTTTGTTGGGAATTATTTTTATTTTTATAATAAAGAAATAAGCTTTAAATGATTGGTATTTTATAATAAGATCGCAATAATTTACTAAAATAGATTAACATTACCATACCATAATAGGATAGATCTTGTATTGTATACAGATATGGTAAATTTACAAATAACCTCTTATATGTATTTTAGCAAATAGCTTATTCTAACATGGAGGTATGATAGACTCTATGATATATATCAACAGAAATAGACAATATCGGTTTAACAACTTTGTTGTATAATTTTTGTCCTTGGAGTTTTTATATATAAAAAACATGAACATGAGTCCTTCCATTTATTTGCAATTAGACTGTTTTAATAAACCCCTATTTAAGTGATATCATCTTTATTTTTAAGGTACTTTTTATAAACTTTTTATGCATCTTTGTTTTGTTCACGCATAAAGCATCATTCATTATTTTAAACCGCAATTGTACAGTTTTCTTTTATGTATGATAATTTAAACTTTGTGCCAATATTACAGAATAGAGAGATATAATTGCTTTACAGAGGCTATTTGACAACCACAATATTCCACCTTAATGGTAATCCACCTTATAAAAAAACATACGTCATGAGAATCAATAGACCAATCACAGACAAATGATACGCATATAAAGAAGCCAAAAACATGTCTGAACCATCTTGATAAAGCCATGGTACATGGCAAAACGCGTTGAAGGAATCAGACAGCCAACTACTAAGTGTTAATATAGCACGGTTTCCAAGGATTACGAGAGATTGTACGGAACTATTTCACCTCTCTCCAACGTACTCTGCGCAGAGTTTTTTCATTCAGAGCCGGATCTACTTCCGAGATGATCAGTGACACCGCCAGCTGTTAGGAGCTGCTCCAGACACCTGTGCCTGACCCCGACGGAGTATCCAGTTCAAATTTGAAGCAGGTAGGCACTGTAGAGGTGTTGCGGCCCTACAGTTAGGTTGTATTTGTCACTCTATTTTCGAATAAGACAACAATCTGGGAGACACGCCAGCATAGTACTAAGGTGTCGAACTTACCACTTTTTAACAAATAACGGATCTGTCTGTTGATTGGTAACCGTTAAAAGGAACTGAACTCTTTCTTTGTTTTTAGGATTACAATTTTGAATGTAAGAACATTCAGATGGATATCAGTCCTTATTACTGTGAACATAGCCTGGTAATATCTAAACGCCATAAGATTGATTTCACAGTCTCAAACGGATCAAACCACTTGCTGCACAAAGTTGTAATACATTTTTTCTGCACCAAGTTTTATTGTTCTAAGAATGTCAGATATCTGCATATAGATTTTAATAGATCTCTGTTTTTAACGTATATGTTTATGACCGGTCATACATTTTAGTCCTATAAATTGTATTAATGTATTTTTGTGTTTTATCACATAACCTATTTTAAATATCGCTTCTTAATAGAATAAATTGTACTTACTATTTGAAATCATCTATTCTATGTGTATTGTGTCTACTAAAATATAGTATATCACCACCTACATAGAGGTAAATATAATTAACCAGATTTATTCTTAATAACACATAAGTGTTTTTTAATCTCAAGCGAAGTAATCCCCACAGCTGATAGCGCACATATGCATCTTTCTTTAGTTTAATTAACAAATTCCCAATATATCTGCTTTATGGGAGCAGTTTAGTGTATGTGCAGGGGATAGATTTGCGCACCTTATACCTTTTCTTTCAACACAGTCTATCTTTTCCCATACATTTGGTAGCAGCATTTCTAATTCACTCTTTTATATACTAACATATATTTCGTATTTTTGACTATTAATAATGTCCAGGATGGAACTTTTCACAGTAAGAGACCAATTACTTTCGAACATGACCACTGACACTAACACAAATGACTCATTTGAAAATATAGATTTAGGGGAATATATCTGCTTTATGGGAGCAGTTTAGTGTATGTGCAGGGGATAGATTTGCACACCTTATATCTTTTCTTTCAACTTAGATTCAGGGACTCCCCTATCTCTGTCCTCTGATGGATCTTTTTAATGAATCAGTACAGACTCTTAAATGACTCCACGGGAGCAAACACTCTCTCATCAATATGGCATACAAAAACTTGCTCTGTCTAAATGGGAAAATTAACTTAGCTATAATGTTTTATTTAAAGATCATTAAATCTACCTATGTTGTCTTGCAAATACCAATAAAATAATAACTAAGCTATATATTTTTTAAAATATATTATTAAAATTTTCTACAAACATGAATGATAGATATTATAATGAAAAAAGCAAATTAAGCTAGACTGTCACTTAATTCTACCCTTGCCATTAAACCTTAATTGACATTTTCAGAATTGTACAGCTCTAAATAACACAACCAAAATTCATTATATGGCTGTATCTAGCTCAACCTCAGCTTTGGTACAATACAATACTTTAACACTCATTATCTGCTGGAGCTATGTTGATATGTTAAAGTAAATTTAAAACAAGTTAAATGTATTAAATTGAATAGCAGGCATGTGCTTGTAAAATAGATAATTTAACAACCAATATGGGACTATTATTTTCTTTCCATGTCCTTCTAATATTAGAAAGATGTGTTTGTTAGTGTCTTACTTGGATGGATATATATATATATATATATATATATATACACATACACACACCAAAATATATATTTTATATGATTTTAAAAGATATATTTAAATAAATAAAAAATATATACAGTATGTAAAGATATTTATTTTAAAAATAAAAAGCATAATAATTCTAAAGTCATCTTCTGTCTATGCTATAAACTTTAGTGTTTGTTCTGAAATTAAAGGCAGGTTCCGACTGGATATCTTTATATACATATACATTTGACTAAAATCACATTTAATTTGCTAATCAAGAGTTGACTTACATATTAACATTTAAAATGAGAGAAATGAATGTCTAATATACTATTTTGTGCAAATATTCTTTAATTATTCAATTGTACGAGGGACACAATTGAATGTAATATTTCAGGTCTCTTTAAAAACTAAAATGCCTAAATGTCACCTATGAAATTATTTCAGATGAAATGTATCCCTTTATCTGTATGATCGGTCATAATCTCCTCTATTGCATAAGTTCTCTAATGCACAAAGTAGGGGGAATGTATATGAAATAAATATTAATAAAATGGGACATTGTGAAAACTAATTGTTAGACACATTTAATGTATTTATCAATAATTCCACCATTATTCATCCTGTTTCTTCTCAATAGCTTGTATTGTGCAAACTAACCTGATATATGATCTTTAAAAGTTGATTCTAGTCCAAATATCAGTTTATCTGCATTATATGTCACATTCATCACTTTCCAAATAGAGGATTGTGTCTCAATAACATTTAAAATAAATGAATAAGAGGAAACATAAGTGTTTCCCATAGGATGTATCCTGTCACCCCCAGTCTTGTTCCAGACATTGTGTACATTTACCATGTGAAGGTGTCTTTAGATGTTGTTAAAGTCAGCACAGTTGAAAGACAATGCCCCAGAAATGATTACATTGGTATTCTTCACTTTCAGTCTGTAGATGAAATAAATCTCCATAATAGAAAATATAGTGTAAATCAAATATCTAAAAGTGGTACATAGTTCTGTATCCCTCCCCAACACTAACTATTACCTAAATGTTTCTTAGCAATAGATTAATAAGTGTATGTAGCCTCTTTTGTGTTATGTTATTATATTAATCCAGTGTAAAGCTGAGTCACATACATTGTGCATACTCAACCTCTGATGTATGACTTTCACAATTCAATGTGCTTCAGAGTATCCCATTATCTGCTATCTGTCACGTTCACCCCTTTCAGACTATCTAAAATCTAATAGAGTCTAAAATGAATAATAAATGTAAACTGATTGTGTGACATATGATGGATCAGTGGCCCAAATCCCCCCTCCAGACATTGTGTACACTTACCATGTGATAGTGTCTTTAGATGTTGTTGAAGTCAGCACAGTAGAAAGACAATGCCACAAACATGATCACATTGGTATTCTTCACTTTCACTCTGTAGATGAAGTAAATCTCTGTAAAAGAAAATAAAGTGTAAATTACATATCTAAAAGTGGTACATAGTTCTGCATCCTTCCCCCTAACACTAACTATTTCCTAAATGTAAATATTCTCTGTGAAATGAATCACAAAAACAAAGGCGCCTCCTAGTGTGATATAGTAAGAGCAAACAAATAACGCAATAGTTGAAATGATACTCACAAACGGAGCATCACTCAGTTGTGCTAGATCAAGCAGACTGGGGACTCACAGTGTCCCAGCTCACTGTTACTGACAGATTGCTGGTTACTCCTTTGTCCAACAGGACCAGAATAAGCTCAGACTCTCAGGATGAAGTAATAAAAGCACAATTTAATGGCAAATATAAAAATCAGAGTGTCTACAATATGACACTAGATATTTAAAACAAATAAGCAACGCATTTCTCAGACTGCTGTCTGTTTCATCAGGCTTCTGTTCAAACAATGAGAGTACAGGCTTAAATACATATAGGAGACCCACCCCAATTCATAAGCATACAAACAATTAACCAATCCCAATTCATTACCCAGTCCCACCTATTCAGGTGTATGTGTATATAATTGAATACATTAAAAAAACATAACAATAAAGCAAAAATAAAACAATATATTAGACAGCTCATATATCCTTGAGAGGATAGTGGCAAGAGTTATACCCGGATCCGGAGCTGTAGGAACACAGTGTTCACGACTTGAAGGAGGGGGTAGTATTACTTGCTGGGAGCGGCTGAAGAGGAAAATATTGGTGTCAGTGTTAGCGGTGACGGTTGCCTGGAGACACGGTAAGAACATTGCTTGCTTACTTTGGTACTAGTTGTACACTCTATTACTGTGACTCGGCAACTGTTTATTCTATGAACATATATATATTATAAGCTACGTATACAGTGATATATTGGAATCCCATATAATAGAACCTCACAATAGCATTGAGATACTTATGTGCTATTTAATGTACTTTTCTAAGTGATTAACATTTCCTGTCTATAGAGTATTTATTGAGACAGAGAAATGGAGAGTGATACGGCCACATGTAACAGTAAATTCTATTCACTGATAAGTATGGATGACTTTGAGAAAAACAGACCAACTTTAGAGAACACTTTTAACCCTGAAAATCAGACAAAAGATATGTCAGACATCTTTATGAATATGGAACAGGCTCTTATTAGGGAGTATCAAATTTGGTGGGACAAGAGATCTCTAGAAAAGTATGTGGATCTAAATATGGTACCCAGGGGCCTCAGACTACGTAAGAGACCGTCTTTTCAAGTCTCTGAGTAATGGTTTATTTTAGAATGGAACAATATATTAACGGAGTGTTCCATTAGACTCATGGGAGTCATAATCAAATTTAAAAATCAAAAGCTTGAAGAAGTAAGAGATTTTATTAAAGATCTACAGAGAGAACTGAATTCCTTTACCACACATGACCGCTACAGAGAACTAGATGCCCTATTAAAAACAACCATTGATAGTATGAAACAGGATATTGACAGGCTAAAATACAACAAGTTTCTACGTGATACAGATGACTATAGCAACAACAAGGTGTACCAGTGGAACACACAGACCTTTAGGAGACAAAAGAAACATAAGAAGTTGAATAGAGGGAATGTGCCAATAAATAAGAGCCAAGCATCTGGACAAGGGGGCAAAAAACAAGTGACATTCTCAGACACTGAAGAGTCCAATGAAGATAATGAAGTCAGAGACTTTGTGAACTATATGTCAAGTGGTGCATCCTCTGATGAGGAGACCCTTATACAATCTAATGAGGGTCTCATGAATACATTACCAATAAGGAATATAGAACCTTTAACAGCCTCAAATACTATAGTCTCTACAGGTATATTAAAATCAGGGAGCAATGGCAAGCATAACAACAAATACACCAGGGTTCTAGATATACATCCTTGCACACACCAGATCACTGACAATACTGAGGTACAGGTTTTTCAGGAGGTGGGGGCCAGAGGCCAGGGGGGAGGAAGAGGAAGAGGAGGAAGAGGAAGAAGAGGAAGAGGAAAATACAAGGAACCACAGTCCCAGAGAGAGCAGTACACTCTGAGGAGAGGAACACAAAACAAGTACAAGATATGAAGATAATTAATATATCAAGCATAGTACTTAGTGAGGAAGAGATATCATCATTGAAATTGGGTTTAAATTTTGTTCCCTCTGCAGACTTTAATGTGTTTGATACCCTAGTAGATGTCAACAGGTTTGTAAGGACACTAACACTAAAAAAGCACTTTTCAAGTGTTGAAGGGTTTGAAACTGAAGCACATTTGAGTACTGCAGAGGAATCTATTGTAATGAATTATTTTTTCAAAATAAAAGATGCTGCTGATTTCCTTTCTCTTTACCACCTAGAAAGAGAAAGTTGTCCCCCCCCCCTTCTACTATGAAACGAATACACAATGGCTTCAAGCGTAAGTCGCAATTTTACCCTACACAGTCAAGGGGCTTGATTTTGGAACTCTTTCATAAAAGAGTAGAGGAAGATCTAATTAAATTAAAAAATGATACTAAAAATCATAGGTCGAACTTAACTAATAAAGAGAAAGAGGGTCTTAGAAAATTGAAAGAAAGAGATAATATAGTCATCAAGAGTTCAGATAAGGGGGGTACTATTGTAGTAATGGACAAAAGCACATATATAGATGAAGCACACAGACAACTAGAAGATGTGAATGTTTATAAGATACTACATACTAACCCCACTAAACATTTTCAAGAACTGTTGAAAGATTTACTTGATGATGGCCTGGAACAAGGGGTGATGGACTTGTCGACCTTCGAATACTTATATATCTATGAGCCGGTGATACCCATTTTCCATCATTTACCGAAGGTCTACAAGTCCATCACCAATGTTAAGGGCAGACCTATTGTCTCAGGGATAGGTTCTCTTTTTGAGAACCTATCTAATTGGATTGAGTCCCTACTACAGCCACTTGTCTGTAAATTACCCTCTTTCTTGAGGGATACCAAACACCTTCTTAACTCACTGAAAGAAATTACCTGGAAGGAGGGGTATAATTGGCTCACCATTGATGTGGTGAGCCTGTACTCCTCCATACCACATGAATTTGGTCTATTGGCCATTAAAGAAATGATGGATCTCCTTAGTGACTATGAGGATACACTTAAGGAATATATTGTTAGAGCTGTTCACTTTCTGCTGACCCATAACTACTTTGAATTTGAGGGCAAATTCTATCTGCAGAGACGTGGGACGGCTATGGGGGCTAAATTTGCCCCAGCTTACGCCAACCTATTTATGGGTTGGTGGGAGCTGTCCCACGTCTATGCAGATAGAAATCCACACAGGGAGTCGCTGGTAGGGTACAAACGCTATATCGACGATCTCCTATTTGTGTGAGTGGGGACTAAAGCGGAGAGTGAGCAGTTCATAACCTACCTCAATAACAACCAAGTGGGTCTGGAATTCACTTCCCACTTTGAAGAGAACAAGATTGACTACTTAGATTTAACACTTGAGGGAGATCCAGACAGGGGATGTATATCCACCTCACTATATACTAAACCTATATCTGCAAATTCCCTTTTGCATGCGAAGAGCTGTCACTCCAAGCACATGCATTATGGGGTGTCCAAAGGGGAAATGATAAGGATCAGACGCAATTGCTCTGATGATGATGCCTTTCTTAAAGAGAGTAGAATTTTAACTAACAAACTAAGAGCTAGAGGCTATCCAGAAAGTAGCATCATGAGAGCTTATAATGATGTTAGAGATATGCCTAGGGAAGAACTACTCAAATCTAAAGTACAGAAAACAAAATACAAGAGAAAGGGGGAGAAAAATATGAGCAACGATAGTCAAACTGGAGGAGTCACATTCGTGACTACCTATACCAACCAATACAATAGTATTTGCAATATTATCAGAAAGAACTTACCAATTTTGAAAGCTGATAAAGTGTTAAAGAACGTGGTTGAAGAGGGATGCCAGTTTGTGTCTAAAAGGAATGTTACCATTGGTAATATGGTGTCCCCCAGTGTCTTGAAGAAACCTAAGAAGGGTAGTAGTTGGCTCACATGTAAAGGGCACTATAAGTGTGGCACACGTAGTTGTGTGGCATGTGATCTTACTCAGACAAGTAAAGTTTTTCAATCTTCCAGTACCCATAAGGTCTTTAACTGTGGCTTCTGCACTAATTGTAGATCAGATCATGCTATATATATGGTGACATGTACAGCCTGTGAGAAACAGTATATAGGATGTACTTCTAGAGAGACAAGAGTTAGGATCAAGGAACACCTATATGATATAGATAAGAACAGAGCCACAACAGGAGTCTCAAAACATTTTATATTTGAGCATGGGGGAGATACAAGTACGTTCACCTGGATGATCATTGATTTGATAATGAAGAAGCCAAGAGGTGGTAATAGGGTACATGCCCTCTTCAGAAAGGAGACCTATTGGATCTTTACGCTAAGGACGCGTAAACCAAACGGCCTAAATATAGATGGAGATATTATTAACTTCTGGGAGTAAATATACAGTGGGATGGTTCATATACAGTAATTAGTTAAAACAGTAATGATAAGAATACCTGTTACTAATTTTTCTCTCCATACTGAACACTAACAGAGGCTATATAAAGTTTCTCCCTATATATTGAATACCAATAGAAGCTAAGTTATAGGATATGGTTTGAGCCTTTCCTTAAATAAGGATGATAAAATTAACTTGTATTTATGCATGCATAATATATACATTTATCCATTATTAATGTTATATCAGATAAGTAGCACTAAGCAAGATTGAGATGGATTTGATAGTATATTTGATGAAACACGTGCAAGAAGAGAAGTTATATTATAGACAAATAGGGGTTAAATGCACTGAAACTAAGTGTGCTTGCATTTTATAATGTGACTATCAGCTGTCACTTTAAGTCTCCATACATCAGTTTTTAGTGGGAAAAGTGGTAACCAATGAGAATGTGAGGGAGCGTATTTAAGCTCCACAGGTGCTAGTCAGATTAAGTCTATGAATAAGGCTAGATAGCCGAAACGCGTCAGACTGACGGATTTCCCACTTAACTTTTATGTTTTTATCATGTGTGCCATGGATTTTAAACTAATTTGAATAAAGGAAACATTTTAACTTCTTGGAATGTAGTTATCATTTGATCTTCATATATATATATATATATATATATATATATATATATATATATATATATATACATATACATATATATATATATATATATATATATATACATACACATATTTGATATATAACACTTCCTCATAATGCATATAATAACAATAAACATGTACCTTTAAAATACCATATCTTATGATCAATGTCATATCATTACCATGTATGTATGTATCGATAAATGCATATCTGCACTAAAACCCCAAATATCAGTGATACCTTCCCAGAATCATTTTAAATGCTCATCCATAATACACATAATTTGGACATTAACATCAAAATGTACCTGATCTAATATGTGTGAATGGGATAAACTTTCTTAGTATCCATTAGAGGGGAGATCATTATGTGTTACACACTGTTCGATATTTCTACCACGGATTACCTCAGTTCATTTGTACTCAAAAGAAAAGTGATACTGTGTAAACGAAGACCTCTGAGATCGAGGTTTCATTCTTAAAGATACATAATACCTTCCTAGAAGTCTTCGCACTTTTACATACTTGAAACATTCATTGTATTGTTTTTAAATAAAAAACGAAGTGAGTTCAGTAAGCGTCATTCTTCCCGGCATCTTGATGAGCCTATCACACTTGTGATGCATGACTCACTAGTAGACCACGTGATTCCTATGCTGACGTGGTGAGCCTCGCTTCAAGGAGTTTGTGTCTACATGGGTAGAGCCCGCAACCTAAAAAATACTATCTATCTATATCGTCATATACTATGTGGTTCCCAAATATCTATATTGTGCAATATATGAATCTGAATAGATACTGTAATGTATGGATATAGAAATATTATACAAGGAGTATGTTTCTACATAAAGATATACTATCTACCTATATAAACAAATTCTATATTATGTGATTCCCAACTATCTATATAGTGCATTATGTGAATATAAATAAATACTATTATATATGAATATAAAAAAATATTATATAATATGACTGAATCTGTATTATACAGTATGTGAAATAAAATAAAATAAATAGTGTAATGTGTAGATATAAGAAAAATTAATATAACTAAATAAATGATGTAATATGTGCACCTGCGTGATTGTGTGATAACTACTAGCCTATTATATGTAATGTATAGAAATAATATATATTATACACATTTTTTTTAAATGTATTCAATTATATACACATACATCTGCATAGGTGGGACTGGGTAATGAATTGGGATTGTTTAATTGTTTGTATGCTAATGAATTGGGGTGGGTCTCCTATATAAGCCAGTACTCTCATTGTTTGAACAGAAGCCTGATGAAACAGACAGCAGTCTGAGAAACGCGTTGCTTATTTGTTTTAAATATCTAGTATCATATTGTAGACACTCTGATTTTTATATTTGCCATTAAATTGTGCTTTTATTACTTCGTCCTGAGAGTCTGAGCTTATTCCGGTCCTGTTGGACAAAGGAGTTACCAGTAATCTGGCAGTAACAGTGAGCTGGGACACTGTGAGACCCCAGTCTGCTTGATCTAGCACAACTGAGTGCTGCTCCGTTTGTGAGTATCATTTCAACTATTGCATTATTTGTTTGCTCTTACTATATCACACTTTGGAGGCACCTTTGTTTTTGTGATTCATTTCACAGACAATATTTGTATCCAGAGCCTGTAAACTTGGCAAAGCAACAGACTCCAACATACGGGTGTGATCTCCAGGTTATCCACTATCCTTTGGAACTACCATCATACAGAGATTGACTCTTACTATCACTGAGGAAAAGTTCCAGATACAGATAAGGACTATTAAGACCTTATTGTTTTTATCATCATATTTTTGTTTTTTAAAAATTTAAACCTTATTACTTTCTTTGTAGATATTACTTTGCGGATATTTATTTGATTTTTTGCAATATTATATTTTATCACATTTTTTATTATTTATTTAGGTCATTTGTAGGTTATATAATATAAATGTTCATACATATATATATATTTAGATCTTGGGATCAAGTGATTCCCTTTTCTCTCCATTTATTTGGATATTTTTTGCGCCCCCTAGAACTAACACAGTGGAAGTGTGTTGGAGATTGTTTCAGCTTTTGTATTTCCTAAATGTTTCTGTCAGGGTGCCAGGAATAAGACTGACGAAAAGTGCAAAAATAATCACACCTTTATTAATAACAAAAAAAATAATAAAAAGTCCACAAGTCAAATAACAAGCCAGGAGTCAAAACCAGAGCTGGTGGTCAGACGAGCCGAGTCAGGAGCCAAAGCAAATAGTCAGACGAGCCGGAATCAGGAACAAGGAAAACAGCAGAGTCAGGAACAAGCCAGGGATCAGGAACCAGGAAACAGGTCAGACAGCCTGGTAATACACAGGAACTCTCACAAACAGGTCTGAGACAATGCAAAGGCAAAGCATACTGAACAGAGGCCCTTTAAATAATAAGTGATGACATCACAATTCTGAGACTGCATCCTGTCTCACACAGATGATGCACACCAGTCTGGCCATAAAAGGAAGTGCAGGAAATGAGCAGCATCCCCCACAATGCACCATAGTCAGCAAGAGAGGTGAGTAAAATGGCTGCCAGCAGCACATGGCAAACAAAACAGGGAAAAAACCCTGACAGTTTTTTTAGCAATAGCTTAATAAGCATATGTAGCTTCTTTTGTGTTATGTTATTATAATAATCAAGTATGAAGTTGAGTCACATACATTGTGCATACTCAACCTCTGATGTATGATTTTGACAATTCGATGTGCTTGAACAATACTAATATGTTTCAACGATTATACTTTAATTTTACTAAAAGTGTCATTTTTGCAATGCTTATGTATAACTTATAGTATTTACCTTCTGAAGTTTTTGTTAATGATGTTGTCTCTGACATTGACCCCCTCATCCCGGTGTGGAACCTCTATGACGACAACAACATTGTCCTCCTTCTCTCTGTGGAGGTCTGGGGGCACCTGAATGTCCTGCAGCATCCCTGTATGTTGAGCTATATTATGAAGAACGCTGCAGGCTATAATCATCTTCGCCACCTTCCTAGAGCTGTATTAGAGCGCTTCTCCAGACCTATCCAAACATTGAAAGAGCATTTTGAGGAGCCCAAACATCCGTTCAACTACAGCCCTAGTTCGCCTGTGCGCCTGATTATAGTGCTCCTGTGTCTCGTCGGTGGGGTTACGTAGAGGCGTAATGAGCCAATTCCGGCTCATGTAACCCGAATCACCTATAAATATTAAACATTATAAAATGTCAATATTATAAATATATGATAAATAATAAGATGAAAAAAAAAACATTTCAAGAAAAAAAATGTAAAAAAATGATACAATGCATTTGGGTATACGAAAATTGCATAAAATCCATGAAATTAAAATTAACGTTAAACGTTTACATAACCTAGCTAAAATGTATAAATGTAATAAACATTAATTGCTCTGCTAGGGACTTTGCTGATTTTACAGAGTCTTTCAAACTGCTAAACATTTGTCTATATCAGTTATTTTTAAAGAGCTACACCATCCCTTTAAAAGTACTGTGAAGGCTATCACCTGCTACATATTTGTTGTGGGCTAAACCTAGACATTTGTTGAAAGAGAGACAAGTAAATGGTTACATATCATTCTATATCTGCACATTTTAGCTATGACCTGCTACATATCTGTTTTGAGCGAAACCTAGACATTTGCTGAAAGAGATGGTTAAACATCATTCTATGGGGCCTATTTATCAAAGCATCAACTATGTTGCATTCACCGGCGTCAATACGCTCGCCAGACATCGCCAGACATTGCTGCCGTGGACCTGAATACGTTCTCCTTATTTATCAAATAAGCCGTAAAAAACATGCGCGTCAAGAACGGTGCGAAGAGCATCTGACTGGTGTTAACTAAAAGGGTTTATCCCAACTTTAATTATACCATTTCATTACCGTCCATGGACAAGCACATTTCTCTAAAGCTAATCTTTCATTTTTCATCTGTTAATGTCCAAGAAATAGATTGATTTATACCTCAACAAACAATATCTCATAGAAAGTTATTTTTATATTGATTTGCTACATGATACTTTCACAGAAATTAATGTGTATTTGTATTTCTAGGAGTCATATTTTTTATTTATTTATTAAATTATTATGCTATATGTCTTGCACATACTTGTATATATATATATATATATATATATATATATATATATATATATATATATATGTGTGTGTGTGTGTGTGTGTGTGTGTGTGTGTGTGTTATGTCAGAAATCTTTTACAAACGTTTTCATGTCCCAACATTCCTTTTTTTGTTCTAAACAATGTTGTCTGTCACATCTCTGTGTTTATTTATACCACTATATGTATATATTGTAAATGTATTGTTATTCTGAGCAGGAATAATTGCGAATATAACATGTAATCAGAGTATCATATGTATTTATTTGCAATCAATGGATATTGTAAAGGGATAGGAAAGTAAAAATTTAAGTTGCATTAGTAGGAGCTAGCTGCTAATTGATGCCTGCACACATTTGTCTCTTGTGATTGGCTAAATAGATGTGTTCACCTAGCTGTCAGTAGTGCAATGCTGTTCCTTCAGCAAATGATAACAAGAGAATGAAGTAAATTTGATAACAGAAGTAAATTGGAAAGTTGTTTAAAATTGTATGTTCTATCCAAATCATGAAATAATATTTTGGGGTTTCCTGTCCCTTTAAGAGCTGGGTCAGTTTTCTCTTTACACCTGTCTAACCCCTCCTGATTGCAAGCTATTTTTAAAATCCACCCCTACACAGGTGTTATAAAATGGGCTGGCATATAAGATGACATTTCTTACAGAAAAAGAAATTTAAGATAAGGAAGAAATGCACTAAAAATTTTTTAATTTTTGCTGTATCTGAATCATGACAGTTTAAAATTAGGCGGGCTATCCCTTTGAGCTATCAATTTAAGATTATATTGAATCAAACGTCAATTCGAATTTTTTATTCCTTGTCTAAAATATTACACTCTGTGTCCTAATGTCAGCATCAATGTTTATCTTTAATACTAATTTCACATATACATACTTTGAAAGTATAATACACAATGTAACAAATGGCACTTACAAGTTCTGATGAGTGATCAATGACACAAGTATCAAACAATTTGATTTGTTAGTGTTAGTTTATAATGTTTATTTGAATCAGCTTGGCAGATGTCATAAATCATGTGATTATGCATATTCCAATCAAAAGTGGTGGAAAAATCCACTAGTGTGTGGGTTATTTAGCAGTTTGCATCATAATTGGTGCTAAAAGTGTTGAGTCAATTATGGCGTGAAGTGGAGAGTGGGACTTAAACATGGTGCGCATAGATTTCTCACAAAAAATAAAAAGTAAGTTAGCTATATTATGTTGAGTATTTTATTTTTATCTCTATATCTATTAGTGCAACAAGTTTGGGGCAAAACTTTGCACCAAATATGTAGAAATAATATTGTCCCCTTGCTTTCTAATGAGAGACAAAGTTGTAGCATAATCCATAAGTAGTAATGTATTATTCTTCTATATCTGCTAGTGCACCAAATGTGTAGCAATAATATTGTTTGATTTAGAAAGGGTATAAAAATGTAATACAGTTTCTAATTTACTTTTATTATGTAATATACTGCATTCTCTTGCAGCATCGAACATAAGCTTTCTGTGTTTTCAGACTCCCATTGACTTCTATGGCATCTGTGACCTCAAGGGTGGCGAATTGAAAACTAGGTACGCTGATTCGGAAAAGACGCAAGCGTAACTGTAGAATTTTTGATAACTTTGTGAGAGCTTCAAATAGTGTTGAATAGGAGGGTGACTGAACACAATTCCGCTCGAATACCAAGGTTTTAAACTCTCATCGATCTGCATCGGATTGAGATTGCGGGATCGTATTTTACTTCACAAATTTCAACGTTTGCTGATCTTGACACTTTGATAACTATGGCGGATCAATCTCGCGACAATTATGATGCAGAATTCCAGCGTATTTTCAGTTGATGCTTTGATAAATAGGCCCCTATATCTGCACATTTTAGCTATGACCTGCTACATAACTGTTTGGAGCTAAGCCTAGACATTTGCTGAAAGAGACAAGTAAATGGTTAAACATCTTTTTATGTCTGCACATTTTAGCTATGACCTGCTACATATCTGTTTTGATCTTCACCTTGGACATGCCAGGAATAGCAGTGCACATACGCTTGCGTGAATCCAGATAAGGTCTTAGTACATCGTAAAGGTTCAATAGCTGCTGTCTATTGAGCCAATACATGTCAAAAACCTGGGCATCACTCATGTTATCCAGGTTGAGCCTCACTCTATGAACAGGAGGAGCCCTAATCCTCAGACGTTCCCCACGCCTCTCTTCGTGACGCTAGGCACGCCTGAGTCTTTTGTACATAACTTGTCCAACAGCACCAACACAATATAACTGATGGTTGTCCATATTTGCAGAGCCAAGCAGCAATAGTCAGACAGCAATGCAAACACGCAATGAGTAACAAGGTAATCAAACACACAAAAGTGATCTGATACAATGTCGGTCATAAGGGACGTATTGGCCATGGTGTTAATGATAGTAATTTTTATTTATATTTATTTTAATTATATTAAAGTTAGGGGTGTTAGGGTTAGACTTAGGTTTAGGGGTTAATATTTTTATTTAGTGTTAGTGATGTGGGAGGCCAGAGGAGCAGTGAACAAGTGTGTGTGATACACACGAAACATGTCTGCTGTTGCTGCACTGTTACCCCTTTGTGTCAGTGTATAGAGCTTTGGCTCTTTGTGTTTTTTAGTGCACACAATAAAGCTAACTTTTTACTGCTCCGGACTGACCCCTGCCTTATTACTTGGACACAGTAGGTTTGTAGCCCTGTAGCCGCATCAGTTTTTGCACTATTGATTCTAGTTGTGCCCTGGACAGAGGCGTGTCGGCTGGGCTCCCTACTTCCGGATTCTACATACACAGCTGCTTGGAGGAGCGGAGCATACGTCATACACTTAGCATGCTGAAGTGATGCTGCTCAGATCAACAGACCATGTACCTTGGAGGAACGGTAAGTGCCACTTTTGTGTTTTTCGTTAATAAGTGTAGGTAGGTGTCGGCGATGTCGGGGGCGGAAGATTAGGGGTCAATAAGTGAAGGTAGGTGTCGGCAATGTCGGGCGGCAGATTAGTGGTTAATAAGTGTAATGTAGGTGGCGGCGATGTCTGGGGCGGCAGATTAGGGGTGTTTAGACTCAGGGTTTATGTTAGGGTGTTAGGTGTAAACATAAATTTTCTTTCTCCATAGGAATCAATGGGGCTGTGTTACGGAGCTTTACGCTCCTTTATTGCAGGTGTTAGGCTTTTTTTTAGCCGGCTCTCCCCAATGATGTCTATGGGGAAACGTGCACGATCACGTAAAACTAGCTCAAAGCAGCGCTGGTATTTGTGTGCGGTATGGATATCAGGGATATGGTCGCTTGTGTTAAATGGGTTACCTTTTTAATGGGATTAATTTAAGATCAACTGGAGCTTTTATTGTAGATACATTGAGATTTGTATAGGTTGAACTCGATGGACTGCTGTCTTTTTTTAACTTCGTCTATGTTACCTGCAACAAATGAGGGACCTTTGCTGAAATTGAATAAAGAATTTGTGGTGTTTTTAATAAAGGAATCCTGATGCTTATTAGTGGCATATAAATTCACTATAGTTATAGGTTTCCTGAACAGAAGACCAAATATACTCAAGTTTCTCCCTTCTTTATCCTTGTCTATTTAGATTAGTGTGAAAGGTAGTTATTTATGGGTAAGAATACTGACCCCGTTTATTACTCCATGAGGGATTTATGCTGTTATAATGTTGAGTATACTGTGGAGCTAAATATCTTGGAATGCAATGCAATTTAAAATGCACCTCTTGTAGTAGAACTATACTACCACCACGTCTGTGTGTCTTGTAATGCCACTCTTTTTTTGTGAGGGAAATTAAGACCCTTTACGTTAAGTGAGATATAAGTTATCATTTTTTTTTTTAATCTGCCATTTAGGTAGTTTGAAGTTGAGAGGGTTATAAGACATACGTATGCTAACTTGTAGATCAATAAACTGAATGGTCTGGAACAGTGAGACTGTACCTGGTGGTAACTTAATGCTATAAAGAACTATTAAGATATAAGTATCTAAACTATTATTAATCATAATAAAGTTGTAAAAATAAGTGAAAAGAAATTCCTCACTATGTAGAGGCTGTATATAGGTTAATATCAAGGAGTGAATGCTGGCAGGCCCCCCCAGGACCATTGTTAGCACTTTGTGTCACTAGTGCTGTGTGATATTGGCTGCAAGCCTGAGGTTGGGCTTTGCACAGTTAAGGGATCCAGGGTACTAAGAGCTTGTAGAGGCTGGCTTAGTGTCTTCTTGTGCAGAGTATGTCCTCAATTAGTTAAATATACTGATGATAGTGGTGTCCATCACAATCTTAGGTAGCTCTACATAGCTTGGAAGCGGGAGCTCACCTAAAGTGCAGCTTTCTCCATTGAGCGCTGGTTCTGTCCCCCTAAAGTTTGTATCGTTATGTTTTTTTCTGGATAAACGTAAACCACTTTGTTATATCATTAATTTACAGGTTTAGGTAATTTACTATTATTCCATTGTATCACATAAAACCACAAAATAAATTAACATTTTTATATTTTTTACACAAAAATTGATTTTCAGGAATTGCTGATTGTATGTATAAATAATTAATTAATACTATCATCTTTAAATGTATTTTTCAATCCATAGCAACATACTTTTAGTATCGAGTTATCATAATTAATGTATATTTAACTACTTGACTACTGTGCATTTTGTTGTAACCCTCTATAGGAGCTAAGAGGTTAAAAAGTTTTTATATGCATCACACAATTTTCTGTGAAGAGAACAATTTACAACTATGCAATCTCCAAATGGAAGCACTTAATCTAATCAGAATCCTATTTTGTGCCACTGCTGCTCATGACTAGGCTTTTAGGGCTTAAGAAACAAATTGTGTTTAGCTCGGACTTGGGTAAGATTAGAGTTTACTAAAGCCTAGAGATGGGCAATTATCTTGATTCACACATTTTGTACCCGAAGCAAAGAAAACAATGGGAAATAAAGCTGTGGCTTATTTTCTTTCAGTTTGTGCAGATCTGCATTAATATTGATTTCTAAACTGTACAGTTTGTATGCACAAAATTAACCACTTGACTGCTGTGTGAACTACAGCACATATGTTTAGTACTTTTTGATTTCTAAGAATAAAAGGTGGAAAAAAAAAAAAAAATAGATGAATCAGGAAAAAAATGACTATAAAGCAGCTTCTCAATTTAAAAAAGAAGTGGATGACAATTCCCTTCATAGGTTCAGTCACAGAGGTTAGGACTGTTAGTTATAATTTAGCTTTAGAATACGCTTATCTAATGATTTTTCTACAAATTTTCCTTTTGCAGTTTATAGACATTTTTTAGAGGAATCATTTTATTAAGCTTTTCTAAAGGATTGAAATATAACCCTGTATTATATTCCCAAGCTATCATTTAGTTGAGTCACACTCTTGCAACACTCCAAAGATCAGTCTACCAAAACTGCTCTTAATAGTGGATAACAAAATGAGATAGTAAAGTTCACCAGAGGGAAAGTGACAATGTATAAAAAGCTAAGGGCTCATACATAGGGCCCCATTTATTCATTTGCTGGTGCAGCTTTGGGGAGTCTTAACGCCGCAGCTACTTAGCCTCTCTGCCACCTAAAGCGTTGTGGACTTAAAGAGACAGTAATCACCATGAGATTTGTATATAAAATGTTTATTTATGCATAATAAAAAAAACTTTGCAATATATTTTCATTATTTATTTTGTCTCCTTTTCATGTAATTTAGCTCTGAAAATTAAACAATTTCTAATACTCAGAACTTGAAATGCACACTGCTTACTTTTCAAGGCTAACTCTGCTAGATATCAGTCCCTAATTGGCTTTAACTGATAACAACTGCAAAAAATACATTTCAAGTTAGCTTTATGACTGTGGCTACTCTGGTAGTCTGCTGACTAAAGCCCAGATTGGCTCTTTCAAATAAGGCAAATAGTGGGTGGAGTTTGGCAATTGATAAAAATTGCAATAAAAAAATGTTATTTGGTTGTATAAATGTTAAGACTTGGCTGATATGTTATTCTTTAGCAGCAGAACAGAAATGACTTGTAATTACAAGGTGTTTACTGTCCTTTTAAATCTTTCTGATCTGATGGGGATGATTGACATCACCTGCTCACATGCGATTGGCCTGGGCTTGTGCAATGATGAATCCGCTGCTCGATCACCAAGAAGCAAGATGGACCTGGTTTTTGGGAGCAACCTTGTCCACCTATCAAATGATTAATGGAAGCCTTAATGATTTAGTTAAAGGACCAGTAAATACAGTAGATTTGCATAATTAACAAATGCATGACACAAAAGGCAATTCAATAGAATTTAGTCTGAACTTCAAATGAATAGTAGACTCAAAAAGTGTAAATATAAAAAAAAAAAGACTGTGCACATTTTTTTAACGTAAGTAAATTGGAAAGTTGTTGAAAATTGCATGCTCTATTGACTTCAGTGTCCCTTTAATATTTCTTCTCTAGTTTAACTGTGAATGTGGTTCCTATGGTTTTAAAACAATTACCAATACTATATCTGTGGATAAATGTAGCAGGGTATACAATTGTTTCTCAACTCCAGTACTCAATTACCCATAATAAGCTGGATTTTCATGATATGTGAACTAGAGTACAAGTGAAATAATCAGTTGATCAGTAAACATGGTTATTAACCTGCTCTCAATCAGCTTGATTCATTTTTAAAAGTTATTCCATATGTGACTTTTTTTTCTTTATGCACAGTAACTGGGACCATGATGCATTGAAGCTATGTTCCAAAAGTAGATCATTAACTAGTAGAATATAGTTAAGGACTTATCAGTAGACCACAAGAATGTTGTATGATTTACTGTTTTGTCCGCAAAATTAGAGATATGTCCTTAGATGTACAAAGAAGTGTAATTGTGCCTTATACAGGTATACTTGGCACCACCACAGTGGCCTCATTTAAAAATTGTATATTTTATATTTGATTACAAATTGATAAGAATATTTCTAAAATAAATATTTCCTAAAGCATAGTACACACACAAGTAGATCACACTAGTACATGAAAAAAAAAAAATTAAACATTGCCCTGAGGAAGCCCCAATTACACTGTGGTCAAGTGGGGGGTGAAACGTGCATCGGCAGTGACGTCACCAGAGCAGGTGGCTCAACTTGTTTTCCAACACGGCCTGACAGAGGAATGCTGTGGTTTTCCTGGCCGTTGTTTTGATATGGTGATAAGCTTGGATGCTCTTCATTGCTGAGACATTGGTCACGGTTGCAACTGATGTACCAGACAGTTATTTCCTATGGAGTTCTATGGGACTATACATGGAGGACAAATGTGGTAACTATAAATCACCATGAAAGAAAGGGGAGTGCACTGCACATATATTTGTGGACAATAAGAGGGTAATAAGTCCCTTGCATGCCTACATGTTTTCCCTGATATTGTTATCACTGTGCCTATATCACTGACAGTAGTACTAAGTGATAGGTGTCAATCCAGTAACAGCACCATTTTATGTCTATGTCAATACTTTTGTATGGGTAGTGACTTGATATATTGGGGGTGCACATAGATCCTGATATATGTACTTTCCATGACACCCTATAGCTATGATATGTAGTGGTGCTCTCTGGTACTGGTGTATACCCCATATCAATTTAATTTACCATAAACAGCTTATATGAACACTGTTTGCTGCATTGTTGATAAATCATACATATGCTGCTTTGTGCATTCCAGCATAGATCCTCAAGGTTCAATATGGTGGCAGAATTGTTCTCTATTGACAAAGTCACCCTCTAGTGGAGGTGTTGCTGTGAATTGTTATTGATATTTTTATGTGTACTACTGCACTACGTTGAGCTAATGATGGATGGTAGTTGTATTCTATCTAAGTATCTGATCACATTTAGGTGTGCACTATAAATAGTTTTGCAACATAAATTAGGATTGATTTGTATGCTGCAATCTCTGTCTTTTTTGTAGGGACTTATTTTTTTTGTCCCTGCCTAATCTCCCTTTAATTCTAAATAAAATAAAACTTAAAACACTTTGTAAAGTCTGTGCACCTCTGTTTTTATGGATAATGAAATTAATTCTCCAGATTGCCAATACCTGTATATGGAATCTCGAGGACTTATTCTGAAGTCTTCCTAATTGCAATGGCAACATCTCAAGCTTTTAGCTTTTTAATTATTTAATTCTGGGGCCTATGTTAGCTTACATATAAAGGAATGAAATCATGCAATGTTAGCTACAAATATCAGATAACACTAGCATAGGTAAAGTTCCCACTGAAGAAAAATTAAATTAATAATTTCATGAATGACTAAATTAATGGTAATAACCAATCAAAATCTGTGTCATAAGTTAATGTGCTTACCTAGGGCTAGATTACAAGTGGGGTCACAATAAACAATATTGCAACTGCACAAACTTGCACACGCCAGGATTTTGTAAATGAGGATATAGCTTAAAGTGTAAGGGTTAAAAAAAGTGTTCCAAACACATCATAAATACATTAAAATAAATTATTACACTCATATATACACTATCTGTTAACAATTATTCAAATAAATATTATTTAAATATTATTTTTGTAAGGGTTAAAAGGCATATGGTATATGACAAGTTGTTTGAATGGAAAGGGCAATATTGTATAAATATATGTCTAAATATGTGTATACATGTGTGTAAAAACACATAAAAAAACATATGTACACATTTTTTTTATATATATATATATATATATATATATATATACTGTATATATATACATACATACAGTCTCCATATGATGACAGCATTTTCTGGATTTTAAAAGTAAAAATTAAATTTTATTGAAAAACATGGTTAAAAGGGGGGAAGTCTTTATTAGCAGATCCCTCAAGTTCCGCAACCTTTTGTAAACTAATTGTGGAGGAATGTCATCAAATGGTAAACTGGGATCCGTAGAAACTATAGGCCAATGCTGCTGTACGATCCTCTGCACTGCTTTTGAAGCTGGTTTAAAAGTTGTGATAAAGTTTAAACATTTATCAGGTGGTTTGGAGGTGATATATTGTTGGGTGAGGAGAGCTGCTGTCTCACATTGTGCCTTAATGATGGTCTCAGGGTATCCCCTGTTCAGGAAAGCTTTGGACATAGTCTCTAGCTGTTTTTTTCTTATTGGTTTCCTCAGTGTTATTGCGTATGACATGCAGGAGCTGGGAGGAACTAACCCCTATCTTCTGAAACTGTGGGTGAAAACTACCAAAATGTAACTGAATTTTTATCAGTGGGCTTACTGAATAATGTAATGTATAGTCTTAGACCATCACTTGTGTCTTTTTTATAGATTTCTACATCTAAGAAGTGTATTCTATCCATATCCTTCTCAATTTTGAACCATTCAGTAGAATTAATTGAGTTGAGCTGGTGAAACCAATCTAATAAGGATAGTACACCTCCACTCCAAACAAGGAAAATGTTGTCTATATAACGACGATAGAACTTGATGGAGCTCTGCCTGGGGAGAAAGATATAATCTTGTTCACACATTGCCATATAGATATTGGCATATGATGGGGCCATATTAGACCCCATCGCAGTGCCCAATGTCTGAAGGAAAAAAGTCTTTTCAAACCGAAAATAATTCTTAACCAGGCAGAGCTCCATCATCAATACAATTGGGGGGGCGCTATAGCAAATCATGTCCGCCCGGGGTATGATAAATCTATTCCAAAGTATCAGGCATTAATAGGTTCATACACGCTTTTAAACCAAATATTGCAAACCATATTCATAGAGAATCTGCTGCATGATGAGACTAAGGGGACAATTTAACATGCCCAGAATGGTGCCTACTACACCTGTTTCCATGCAAGCCTTCAGGCTCGCCGTAAACAGGAGTTAAGAAGCAGCAGTCTTAAGACCGCTGCTCCTTAACTCATCTGCTGCCTTTGAGGCTGTGGTTATCAATCCACCCGATCAAAAACAATAGGGTTAATTGACACCCCCTGCTAGCGGCTGATTGAATCTGCAGGGGCGGCATTGCACAAGCAGTACACATTGCTTGTGCAATGTTAAATGCTGACAGCACATGCTATTGCGAATCATGTCCACCCGGGGTATGATAAATCTATTCCATAGTATCAGGCATCAATAGGTTCAGACATGCTTTTAAGCCAAATATTGCAAACCATATTCATATTCATATAGAACCTGCTGCATGATGAGACTAAGGGGCCAATTTAACATGCCCCGAATGGTGCCTAATACACCTGTTTCTGTGCAAGCCTTCCTAGTTCGCCGGAAACAGGAGTTAAGAAGCAGCGGTCTTAAGACCGCTGCTCCTTAACTCGTCCGCTGCCTCTGAGGCTGCGGACATCAATCCGCTTGATGGAAAACGATTGGGTTGATTGACACCCCCTGCTAGCAGCCAATTGGCCGTGAATCTGCAGGGGCGGCATTGCATAAGCAGTTCATCAGAACTGCTTGTGCAATGTTAAATGCTGACAGCACATGCAGCTATAGCGAATAATGTCCGCCCGGGGTATGATAAATCTATTCCATAGTAACAGGCAAACAATATGCAAATATATGTATTGAATATAGGGCGGTTTCAAACCAGCCTTTCAGGTGTAACATATGCACTCTTCAGTTCCAAGTTGCCTCTGAAAACAGTTACCATTTATCCAGATATAGTGATGTCGCCAATAGTTCGCCGGCGAATAGTTCCCGGCGAACATAGCATGTTCGCGTTCGCCGCGGCGGGCAAACATATGTGATGTTCGATCCGCCCCCTATTCGTCATCATTGAGTAATACTTTGACCCTGTACCTCACAGTCAGAAGACACATTCCAGCCAATCAGCAGCAGACACTCCCTCCCAGACCCTCCTAACTCCTGGACAGCATCCATTTTAGATTCATTTGGAAGCCACATTCTTAGTGAGAGGAGGGACAGTGTAGCTGCTGCTGATTTAATAGGGAAATTGATAGCTAGGCTAGTGCATTCAGTGTCCACTACAGTCCGGAAGGACTCATCTGATCTCTGCTGTAAGGACAGCACCCCAAAAAGCTCTTTTTAGGGCTAGAACATCAGTCTGCGTTTTTTTTTCCTGTGTAATCTAATTGCAGTTGCCTGCCTGCCAGCGTGTGTGTCAGGCTCACAGCGTATACTGTGCCCACTTGCCCAGTGCCACCACTCATATCTGGTGTAACAGTAGTGTAGATTTAAAAAAAAAAAAAAACTTTTTTGACTGTGTTAAATAATAGCAGTTAGTTTCCTTCACACGTGTGCGTTTCAGAGCCTGCCTGCCAGGGCACAGTGTCACCCCAGTGCAACTCATATCTGGTGTAACAGTAGTGTAGATTTAAAAAAAACAACACTTTTTTGACTGTGTTAAATAATAGCAGTCAGTTTCCTTCACACGTGTGCATTTCAGGGACTGCCTGCCAGGGCACAGTGTCACCCCAGTGACACTGGGGTGACACTACCTGATCTATACAACATCATACCTGATGTTTTAAAGCACGTTATTCCAAACAATTTAGGAATGTTAGGTGATTTATGCCCTTTATGGCTTAAAAACAGACTCTGCATCAACTATGTAATTTTCCATGGGAGTTTTGCCATGGATCCCCCTCCGGCATGCCACAGTCCAGGTGTTAGTCCCCTTGAAACAACTCCCAAATTTTTAGGTTCGCAACATCACTATCCAGATATGAAAAACCCAACAGCCGTTTTTTTTGGACTTTGATTCCTGAAATAACAACCTGTTATGATTGATGATAAAGTGTGATATAGTGTGATGGGCATATCACTTATGCACAGACTTATTAGCCTTTTTATTGCAAACAGCATTTCGAATGAACCGGCTGCTTATATCAAAAAGACTTCCTTTGCAAATAGCCAGTGGGCGGATATGTTGCCGAAACCCATTGGTATAAGTTGGTGTCTGCTACAGAGGTATTGGCATTTGAAATAATAGAAAAAAGATCAGCTGCTTGACCCCGCAATTGATCGGTGTAGTAGTATGGAGGTGAATGATGTCATAGAGGAGGACTTATAGCAACTTAACAATTACTCGTTGGTTATACGAGCTCTCAGTATAGAGGCCATGGATGCGCTAAAGTAAGCTGCTCTGATTGAAACAAATAACCTTTCTAAAATAGGTACTCCTGATTTATTCTCACAAGTCCGTTTCAGGATAAATCCAGCTTGACCTTAAGTGCGGTTACTAACCGTGGTCACCTGTTGGGTTTTTCATATCTGGATAAAAGGTAACTCTGATGACAGTGTAAATACTCACAAAAGTATTGCACTATTTGTGAGTGCAAATAAAGCAAGCTGACTGTGCAAGGAAAACTCATCCAAGGGTATGAACACAAGAGTATTGATAGATGATTGGGATCTTTGTAAATAAAAAACAAATAAACCACCCAATGGTGCAGATAAACTTTCTAATATCAAAAGAATGTAAAGTATAAATGTGGTACTCACTTGTGAGAAAGCACTGTCAGGTAGTGCTGTAAAGGCAGCCTGGGTATTGTAGTCACCAGCTGACTAGACTTGTTTGGTCTCCCAGGATGGTATTCTGTGGTTCCTAGGTTCCAATATTTCTAATAGCAATGTAGAAACCAAAGTAGTATAAGGCAGATACTACTAGAATAAATTTAATAATGAAATACAAAGTATAACAATAAAAACAGATTAAAATATGCAACGTGTTTTTCAGCTACAAGCTGTTTCCTCAGGCCTAACTTTTTACTTACAAATTGTAATACACGTATTACCAGAAGCACGTAAGAAGCTTACTTCTAGCACAGTTAACACATAAGCGGGAGCAATAAATAGCATACCACACATAATATAGCCCTATGTGTGGTCAGTATATTTGTCATGACCATTATGTCCATCACAGTGGCCTATTTAGGTTTTGTGCTGCCCTAGGCACAAAAAATCCTGCTGCCCCCCAAATTAAATGTTAGCCAGGGTTTTACCTTATGCCAGTGCACACTCCAAAAATAGGCTGGCAGTTAAAAATTTCACATAGTGTAGTGTAGGCATGTATGTATGTATGTATGTAACATTATTACTATTATAGCTCAGCACTCTGCTAACATTCACTTGTTCTGCTTGAGTAATCGGTGACATTATTACTATTATAGCTCAGCACTCTAACAGTGTCACTTGATCTATTTGAGTAACAGGTGACATTATTACTATTATACCAGAGTAATATCACAGCATATATTACTCTGCACTGAAGAAATACATTACATACATTTAAAGCCACTTTATTAACATATTAGTACATATATATGATTAATACTGTTCTAAAGTAACACACCTATGTCACTTGCATTATTATTATCAGTAGAGTAATAACACATTGCAATTTAAAATCATTCTATAGTAATAATAATGTACTTGAACATAATGAAATACTATGACATTGATAAAAGCAAACCAGAGCA
This sequence comes from Bombina bombina, assembly GCF_027579735.1. Lineage (NCBI taxonomy): Eukaryota > Metazoa > Chordata > Amphibia > Anura > Bombinatoridae > Bombina > Bombina bombina. Next base: position 842,033,895 of record NC_069501.1, read on the forward strand.
ATCATTGTACCAACAGATCCATATTACTAGAAATAGAAACACAATACAAAAGTAATAATAAAAAAATGCATTTTCTGACATAACTACTGTTATACAGCGTGGCCGTGAAGCTAATGGTTAGTGACACATACTGATTCACTGAATGGTGAAGTCAGTGTGAGGGCTCATTATACTAACCGAACACCCGTTTTATCACTTACCTCAGGTACACCAGTAACTACCGCAATCACTCACGCAGCAGTCTCTGTTACAGCTCATCAGTCCCGTTAGTTTACCATAGAGTTTCGGAGGACCTGAGCGCAGAGAGGCAACATTTTGCCCCAAGGGGAAGGGAGAGACTGCGTTTGTGCCCCCCAAAATTTGCTGTAACACAATACTAATGTATTGGTGAAGTCAGTGTGAGGGCTCATTATGTACTAACCGAACACTCATTTTTTTCACTTACCTCAGGTACACAGGTAACTACTGCAATCACTCATACAGCTGCCTCTATCACAGCCCCTCAGTCCCGTTAGTTAACCATACAGTTTTGGAGGACCCTAGCACAGAGAGGCAGCATTTTGATATGCAGAGTAACCAGAGTGACCCCTCAAGGGGAAGGGAGAAACTGTGTTTCCGACATGTTTTTATAGCCAAGCCAAATAGTTAGTGCAGCGGCCGGGGGCAAGTGGCGCCCCCCAAAATTTGTCGCACTAGGCACGGACCTTGTTGGCCTATGCCTTAATACACCCTGGTCCCTCATGTCCATATACAATTAACATTCCGATGGTTTAGCAGTGGTGTGAATGGACACAGATGGCTATGGAACTCACAACTAAAAAAACTAATTTTAAAACACAGTTATGAAGACGCCAGAACTATTAGTGACCACGACAGTGTGAATGTGATTTACTTTTACTTAAAGAGATTGCTCCACTCCATTTATAGGTGTTGGAGTCTTGATGTGACTTTTACTGCAGATTCCCTTAGCTGTAAAGGAGATCACACACTTAAAGGGAAATGAAACCCAAAAAATGTATTTCATCATTCAGATAGAGAATACAATTTTAAACAACTTTATAATGTACTTCTATTATCTAATCCGTTTCATTCTCTTTGTATCATGTGTTGAAAGAGCAGCAATGGACTAATGGTTTCTTACTGTACACATGGGTTAGCCAATCACAATCAATATATTTGTGCAGCCACCAATCAACAGCTATATCCTAGGTTCTCTGCTGTCCCGAGCTTGCCTAGATAAACCTTTCAGCTAAGGATAACAAGAGAAGGAAGCAAATTAAATAATAGAAGTAAATTTGAAAGTTGTTTAAAATTGTATTCTCTATCTGAATCATGAAAGAAATCTTTTGGGTTTCATGTCCCTTTAACAAATATACATATGAACCTATACATGTGTAAATGTGTGACCCGTCTACAGGATACTATGCTATAGTGATGAATAGAGCTTTAATGAATCAATAACATCTATGTAAATACACCTCTACTATGTCTCCTGTAGTCATTGCAGAGTGTGTTGCTTATGTACAAGATAAAAATAGTCTAAAAATAGTCTTGAAATAATTGTAAAGATGTCAAAAGTACCTTAAGGTGTAGAATTTGAAAAGTTAAAACTGGCTGCATGAAGGGTTTGACAAGTGACTTTAATATGAATTGTGCTTGCTGAGAGCTTTGTGACCCCATAGTAAATATTGGGCTTTTGGTGAGGATCAGAAAAAATAGCTGAAAAAGCCTCAGCCAATAGATAGTGATCAGGGGCATAGTATATTAAAATACCATGCTTTACAAAGGTAAATTAAATTTTTCCACAGATTAAAAGCACATAAGGTTTTCATTAATAAAGTATGTTTGTATGGTTTTTGTTTATTTATATGAAGATCTGTATTAGGGGTTTGTAAGTGGGGATCGCTAAGGGGAGTTGAGTTTCAATGGGCAGTCTGCAGAGATTGGATTTAATTAATCATCATGTAATGGACTGTTGTCAAAGGAGTGATTGTGTAGGTGTGGTTGTTTAGAGTTAAGGTGGGGTGTTTAATATAGGGGAATTATTGGTTGTTAGGGAACACTATGGTAGGCACATGGGTGACATCTTATGGTGGCTGAGACCAGAAGCTTCTTATCTGTCTAATCAAACCAGTCCATGATATATTACAGACACTTAAACATTTTACACTTTTTATTATAGAAGCACAAATAAAGAAGTCACAAAACAAATTTACTTTTTTTACATCTTTTCTGTTATACCATTCTAAAAATGTTCTTTCTTTGTACAGCAGCCTTTAAAGGCATTACAAACAAGTAGAAACTGTATAACTTCTATTGTAAATTATGCTATCAAAATTCTGGCCCAGATTACGAGTTTTGCGTTAGAGGCTGTGCGGTGCTAATGAGCAGTTTTCACTCAACGCTCACTTACATGCAGCGCTGGTATTACGAGTTTTCAGAAACCCGTCGTTAAAAGACAAGAAGTGAGCGTTGAGCAAAATTTTGCTCATTACCGCACTCCAATACCAGCGCTGCTTAAGTCAGCGGTGAACTGGTCGTACGTGCTCATGCACGATTTCCCCATAGGAATCACCGGGGAGAGCCGGCTGAAAAAAAGTCTAACACCTGCAAAAAAGCAGCATAAAACTCCTTAACGTAGCCACATTGATTCTTATGGGGAAAAACATTTTATGTCTACACCTAACATCCTAACATGAACCCCGAGTCTAAACACCCCTAATCTTACACTTATTAACCCCTAATCTGCCGCCCCCGACATCGCCGACACCTACATTATAATTATTAACCCCTAATCTGCCGCTCCGACACCTACATTATATTTATTAACCCCTACTCTGCCGCCCGCAATGTCACCGCCACTATATTAAAGTTATTAACCCCTAAACCTAAGTCTTACCCTAAACCTAACACCCCCTAACTTAAATATAATTAAAAGAAATCAAAATAAATATTCCTCTCATTAACTAAATTATTCATATTTAAAACTAAATACTTACCTGTAAAATAAACCCTAAACTAGCTACACTATTACTAATAGTTACATTGTAGCTAGCTTAGGATTTATTTTTATTTTACAGGCAAGTTTGTATTTATTTTAACTAGGTAGAATAGTTACTTAATAGTTATTAACTATTTAATAACTACCTAGCCAAAATAAATACAAAAGTACCTGTAAAATAAAACCTAACCTAAGTTACAATTACACCTAACACTACACTATAATTAAATTAATTCCCTAAATTAAATACAATTAAATACAATTAAATAAAATTAGCCAAAGTACAAAAAACCCCACTAAATTACAGAAAATAACAAATTACAAGATTTTTAAACTAATTACACCTAATCTAATCCCCCTAACAAAATAAAAAAGCCTCCCCAAATTAAAAAAAGCCCTACCCTACACTAAATTACAAATAGCCCTTTAAAGGGCCTTTTGTGGGGCATTGCCCCAAATTAATCAGCTCTTTTTCCTGTAAAAAAAAATTACAAATCCCCCCCAACATTAAAACCTACTCTAAAACCCACCCAATACCCCCTTTAAAAAACCTAACATTAACCCCTTGAAGATCACCTTACCGGGAGAAGTCTTCATCCAATCGGGCCGAAGTCCTCAACGAAGCCGGGAGAAGTCTTCATCCAAGCCGGGCGAAGTGGTCATCCAGAAGGGCAGAAGTCTTCATCCATCTGGCATCTTCTATCTTCATCCATCCAGCGCAGAGCGGGTCCATCTTCAAGAGGTCCGACACATCCGATGGCTAACACTGAATGAAGGTTCCTTTAAATTATGTCATCCAAGATGGTGTCCCTTCAATTCCGATTGACTGATAGAATTCTATCAGCCAATAGGAATTAAGGTAGAAAAAATCCTATTGCCTGATGCAATCAGCCAAAAGGATTGAGCTGGCATTCTATTGGCTGATTGGAACAGCCAATAGAATGCCAGCTCAATACTATTGGCTGATTGGATCAGTCAATAGGATTGAACTTCAATGCTATTGGCTGATTGCATTCTACCTTAATTCTACCTTAATTCCGTTTGGCTGATTTATCAGCCAATCGGAATTGAAGGGACGCCATCTTGGATGATGTCATTTAAAGGAACCTTCATTCAGTGTTAGCCGTCGAATGAAGAGGATGCTCGGCGTCGGATGAATGAAGATAGAAGATGCCGTCTGGATGAAGACTTCTGCCTGTCTGGAGGACCACTTTGCCCGGCTTGGATGAAGACTTCTCCCGGGTTCGTTAAGGACTTCAGACCGGTTGGATGAAGACTTCTCCCGGTAAGGTGATCTTCAAGGGGTTAGTGTTTTTTTAAGGGGGTATTGGGTGGGTTTTAGAGTAGGGTTGGTTGTGTGGGTGGTGGGTTTTAATGTTGGGGGGGATTTGTCATTTTTTTTTACAGGTAAAAGAGCTGATTACTATGGGGCAATGCCCTGCAAAAGGCCCTTTTAAGGGCTATTTGTAATTTAGTGTAGGGAAGGGCATTTTTATTTTGGGGGGCTTTATTTTGTTAGTGGGATTAGATTAGGTGTAATTAGTTTAAAAATATTGTAATTTGTTTATTATTTTCTGTAATTTAGTGTTTGTTTTTTGTACTTTAGCTAATTTTATTTAATTGTATTTAATTTAGGGAATTAATTTAATTATAGTGTAGTGTTAGGTGTTAGTGTAATTTAGGTTAGGTTTTATTTTAGCTAGGTAGGTAGTTATTAAATAGTTAATAACTAGGTAGGTAGTTATTAAATAGTTAATAACTATTTAATAACTATTCTACCTAGTTACAATAAATACAAACTTGCCTGTAAAATAAAAATAAACCCTAAGATAGATACTTGTAACTAAGATAGAATGTAATATTAGTTATATTGCAGCTAGCTTAGGGTTTATTTTATTTATTTAGGTAGTAGTTTTAAATAGGAATAATTTAGTTAATGATAGTAATTTTTATTTAGATTTCTTTTAATTATATTTAATTTAGGGGGGGTTAGGGTTAGACTTAGATTTAGGGGTTAATAACTTTAGTATAGTGGCAGCGATGTTGGAGGCGGCATATTAGGGGTTAATAAATTAGGTAGGTGTCAGTGATGTTAGGGATGGCAGATTAGGGGTTAATATTTAACTAATGTTTGCGAGGCGGGAGTGCGGCAGTTTAGGGGTTAATATGTTTATTATAGTGGCGGCAATGTCCGGTTCAGCAGATATGGGGTTAAACATTTTTCTTAGTGTTTGTGATGCGGGAGGGCATCAGTTTAGGGGTTAATAGGTAGTTTATGGGTGTTAGTGTACTTTTTAGCATTTTAGTTAAGAGTTTTATGCTATGGCGTTGTAGTGTAAAACTCTTAACTACTGACTTTAGAATGCGTTACCAGTCTTGACAGGAGAGGGTCTACCGCTCACTTTTTGGCAGACTCATAATACCGGCGCTATGCAAGTCTCATTAAAAAAAGAGGATACGCAATTTACGTAAGTGGATTTTTGGTATTTCCAAGTCTGGCCAAAAAAGTGAGTGGTGAGCCTGTACCTTCAAGATTTGTAATACCAGCGGGCGTTAAAAAGCAGCGTTAGGACTGGCTAACGCTGCTTTTTAAGCCTATTGCAAAACTCGTAATCTAGCCGTATGTTTCTCATCTTAAATTTAAGTTTTGATATGTAGTAGGTTCTATCAAAGCTTGTTATATGTGATATCTGCTACAACTGACAAATTTAAAATGTATAAAGCACTATTGCTCACTTTTGTATACATATGGAATTTGGAACTTTGGCAGCTGGAACCAAACTACTGATTTTAAGTTCTCTTAATATTTTAATAAATATATAAAAAATACATTTACACATTTATACTTTTTTAGTGTACACCTGCATTGTAATTTTACTGCAGTATAGCTTATAACTTTGCTGTTTTTAACACAGTATAATCAAGCACAGAAAAAAAAAATATCAATTAGAATGAGAATTGTCAAATGGTTACCTCCAAGTCTGGTGATAAATAAAACCATAATAATTATTAATGTAAATAAAAGTGCTCTTTTGAACTTCCTATCTTTTACCTTCATGCTAATTGCGGCTGATTCTTTACGAAAGGTCAGTGATGCGCTTGTTCCTTTCAACCTACCAACCAGTCTCTGTTTCATCCCTACAAGAATAATAACTAAACTGAAATCATTTTGGCAACCAAAGGATCTTCTCATTTAGTTAGGTAAAAAAAAAAAAATATCAAAGTCAATTATGCTTCTTCCTCAGACTTCAAACACATCCGATGTAATGAACACACTTTTTATTCAGATGAAAAGACAGAATATATTAAAAAAAGAAGTGGATAAAGGTAATTCTGTGATGTGCTCTTGTTTTATTTTGATGCAAAAGTGTTTTTTACAATTAAATAAATTACACTTTCAGGTTTTTTTTAAGATATCTTCTCAAACATAGGCAGACACCCGCTTGGTAATGCACATCTAAAAAAAAGTGGGGGTCAATTAATTTTATATGCATGATTTTAAGTATTATTCGGGAGGTATGATTCAAAATATAATTAGAACAATTATGTTTATTTTACATTACTCATATAATATTAGTGATCTATGTTATGTGCAGTAAGCTAGTCCAAGCAAGACAGCTACAGTATGCATATATTTACCACTATGATTAATATATTTCTATTATTTTGTTGTTATTTATGTTATTTACTTAGTTTTTGGAAAGAGCTTTTTGCACTTTTCTTTGAGCGTAGATCAGTACAGTTGCTCTGTAATTGACTTTGAATTACATTTAATGGTCTACAATTTTTGAGTCATTTTTAGGTGTCAAAATGCCCATTATGCTATGGTCAAATTTGGCCCTTTCAACAGTAAAATACAATTGCTATTTTTATATATATATATATATATATATATATATATATATATATATATATATATATATATACACACTGTATATATCCTATATAATAAAAGGCCAAGTGTGTTTGTCCGAAGCTGTCATGCGCAGTAGAGACAGCACGAGGACAAACACACCTGGCCTTTGAATCCCTAGCTGAAGATCTGCGCCACGGCAGAAGTGGGCGTGACTGGGCATTACCGGGGGCGTGGTCTGCCGTGAAGGGGCGTGGCCAACGTGAATGTCTGAAGGGCGTGGCCTGGTTGAAGGGGCGTGGCCGGGTACGGTCGCATGATTGATGGAAGATGGGAGAGAGATAGAGAGAGGGGAGAGAGATAGAGAGGGGGGAGAGAGATAGAGAGGGAGGGAGGGAGAGAGATAGAGAGGGGGAGAGAGACAGCAAAAGACAGGAGGAGAGAGACAGCAAAAGAGAGAAGGGGAGAGAGAAAGCAAAAGAGAGGGGAGAGAGAAAGCAAAAGAGAGGGGAGAGAGAGCACAAAAGAGAGGGGGGAGAGAGAGTGCAAAAGAAAGGGGAGAGAGAGCGCAAAAGAGATGGGGGAGAGAGAGAGCGCAAAAGAGATGGGGAAGAGAGAGAGCGCAAAAGAGATGGGGGAGAGAGATAGCACCAAAGAGAGGGGGAGAGAGATAGCGCCAAAGAGAGGGGGAGAGAGAGAGTGCAAAAGAGAGGGGGAAAGAGAGAGCGCAAAAGAGAGGGGGAGGGAGAGAGCGCAAGAGGTGGGACTGCTGTACTGCAAAAAATGGCCTGTGTGAACGGGCTTTAGGACTAGTATATGTATGTATATATATATATATATATATATATATATAAATAAAATGTAATTTCAATAAAAACATCAGTAATAAAAATCTCTATATGAACAAAAAATATGATGTATTATTAATTAAAAATGTAATAAAAATTACATAAAATTTTTTACGCTGTAAGAATAATTATATAATATTGAATATATAAAATTACTTGTATTATATGTTTTCATGACTTTCCAAAAGATCATTCTATTACCTCATATACAAAGAAGCATGTTAAAGATTTTGAGAAGCAGAAATAAATGGACTTTCAAAATGAAGCATAACTTTTTCAGCCATTATTATTTTTTTTACCCCAAAAAATAGTTTCCATTTAGTGACAGCAGGAAAGCACTCGAACGCAGGGACGTGCACTCATAGGAGGCAGGGGAGGCAGTGCCTACCCTGCCATATGTGGCCAAAGCTTAATTAAATTTTAATTAAAACAAAAAAAAAGTCCAAAAAAAATATTTTCCCCCCATGTAATGCTATGGAGAGGCAGGTACAGGAACGCTTCTCTCCATTGCAGTACATGGGTCAGAGGAAAAGCTGTTCTGCAGCGCCACCTGTGTTCTGTCAATATATTAGCAGTTAATATTGGGACCAATAGGAGGCACCCCTCTTGATGCCTCCTAGCAAGTAAAGGATATATAGATTAATCAGAAGGAGGATGCAGTGAGCAGGGTCATGTGACACAACTGGAAGCTGAGGTAACCTAAGAACAGATGACACCAAGCAGAAGAGTAAAGTAGTATTCTACATCTCTTGTGATTCACAAATTGTGTTCAGATACAGCTCATTAACAGGGGGGACAGTAAGTGAGCATAACCCAATATTGACAGGAAGTCAAAGGGTCAATTCAAATTTAAATCCATAATTTAAAACCCAGAGTTTGAAGTTAAGTGTGCAGTGTCCACATTATTTAAATTGAAGTTTTTGACATTGAATATTGCTAAGCCTCCCTTTTTCATGGTTATTTTATTTAATTTGGTAAAAACACCATATATGCTATGTCTGTTCAGTCAGAGGATGCAGTATCTATTTTTATATTTCTCTGTGTCTCCATTTATTTAAAGACTGCTGTTAACTTGTAATTCACAAATCAATTGAAAGCTATTGCATTGTGTTTTTAATATGTGCTGCTTTTATACAAGTTTATATTAATAAAAGGAGATAATGAGTCATTTTAAAAATATATGTAATTATTGCAGTTAAATGTTTTTAGAAATAATGCCACTGTAAAGTAACTGGTTAAACACATAGTCAAAGGGAGACATTTGAAATTAAACTTTTATTGATGGAGACTTTTCTAGTTATTTATATTTTGAGAATTAGCATCAACTGTTACTGGCCCCATGTCAGCAAATCAAATTAGTTTTTGAAAGGAACATGAAAGTCATAATAACATTTCCATCATTCAGATAGAAATTGCACAAAAAAATAAATAAATAAACTTTCTATTTTACTTTTATTATTATGTACTTCATTCTTTTGGTATCTTTTGGTGTCCTTTGTTGAAGAGTATACCTAAGTGGTATGTGCATGTGCGTTTCTTGAATACCATACTGCAGCAGCTGTGTTGGCAGTATTGATAACTTGTCCTTTGTGTAAAACTTCTATCGTAAATTATTTCTATTTTTACAATACAGTAGTGAGTAGAGAGGAGATTGTGGATCATTCTAATTGCTTACTAACTGGCACTGTGCCACAGAATTGTGTGAGTGTGTATGTGAGCAGAGTGTGTGTGGGTGTCAGTGAGCAGAGTATGTGTGCTTTATTCTCCAGGTAATCAATACATTTCCGATGAGCTGCAGCTTTAGTGCAGTGTTTCTCAACAATGTTCCTCAAGTACCCCCAACAGGGACTTGCATAGCGCCGGTATTACGAGTCTGACAAAAAGTGAGCGGTAGACCCTCTCCTGTCAAGACTGGTACTGCATTTTAAAGTCAGTAGTTATGAGTTTTACACTACAACGCCGTAGCATAAAACTCTTAGCTAAAGTGCTAAAAAGTACACTAACACCCATAAACTACCTATTAACCCCTAAACCGAGGCCCTCCCGCATCGCAAACACTAAAATAACATTTTTAACCCCTAATCTGCCGAACCGGACATTGCTGCCACTATAATACACATATTAACCCCTAAACCGCTGCACTCCCGCATCGCAAACATTAGTTAAATATTATTAACCACCTACCTACATTTATTAACCACTAATCTGCCGCCCCCAATGTCGCCACCACTATACTAAATGTATTAACCCCTAAACCTAAGTCTAACCCTAACCCTAACACTCCCTAACTTAAATATAATTGAAATAAATCTAAGTAAAAATTCCTATCATTAACTAAATAATTCCTATTTAAAACTAAATACTTACCTATAAACCCTAATATAGCTACAATATAACTAAATAGTTACATTGTAGTTAGCTTAGGATTTATTTTTATTTTACAGGCAACTTTGTATTTATTTTAACTAGGTAGAATAGTTATTAAATAGTTAACTATTTAATAACTACCTAGGTAAAATAAATACAAAGTTACCTGTAAAATAAAACCTAACCTAAGTTACAATTATACCTAACACTACAATATAATTAAATTATTTCCCTAAATTAAATACAATTAAATAAAATTATCTAAAGAACAAAAACCCCCCACTAAATTACAGAAAATAATAAACAAATTACAATATGTTTAAACTAATTACACCTAATCTAATACCACTAACAAAATAAAAAAAGGCCCCCCAAAATAAAAAAGCCCTACCCTACACTAAATTGCCCCAAAGTATTCAGCTCTTTTACCTGTAAAAAAATTACAAATCCCCCCCAACATTAAAACCCACCACCCACACAACCAACCCTACTCTAAAACCCACCCAATACCCCCTTAAAAAAACCTAACACTAACCCCTTGAAGATCACCTTACCAGGAGAAGTCTTCATCCAACTGGGCCGAAGTCTTCAACGAAGCCGGGAGAAGTCTTCATCCAAGCCGGGCGAAGTGGGCCTCCAGACGGGCAGAAGTCTTCATCCAGACGGCATCTTCTATCTTCATCCATCCGGCGCGGAGCGGGTCGATCTTCAAGACATCCGACGCGGAGCATCCTCTTCATCCGACGGCTAAGACTGAATGAAGGTTCCTTTAAATGACGTCATCCAAGATGGCATCCCTTCAATTCCGATTGGCTCAAGCCAATAGGATTGAGCTCGCATTCTATTGGCTGATTGGAACAGCCAATAGAATGCCAGCTCAATTCTATTGGCTGATTGCTTCAGCCAATAGGATTTTTTCTACCTTAATTCCGATTGGCTGATAGAATTCTATCAGCTAATCGGAATTGAAGGGACGCCATCTTGGATGACATCATTTTAAGGAGCCTTCATTCAGTCTTAGCCGTCGGATGAAGAGGATGCTCCGCATCGGATGTCTTGAAGATGGACCCGCTCTGCGCAAGATGGATGAAGATAGAAGATGCCGGATGGATGAAGACTTCTGTCTGTCTGGAGGACCACTTCACCCGGCTTGGATGAAGACTTTTCCCGGCTACGTTGAGGACTTCGGCCCGGTTGGATGAAGACTTCTCCCGGTAAGGTGATCTTTAAGGGGTTAGTGTTAGGTTTTTTTTAAGGGGGTATTGGGTGGGTTTTAGAGTAGGGTTGGTTGTGTGGATGGTGGGTTTTAATGTTGGGGGGGAATTTGTAATTTTTTTACAGGTAAAAGAGCCGATTACTTTGGGGCAATGCCCCACAAAAGGCCCTTTTAAGGGCTATTTGTAATTTAGTGTAGGGTAGGGCTTTTTTTATTTTGGGGGGCTTTTTTATTTTGTTAGGGGGATTAGATTAGGCGTAATTAGTTTAAAAATCTTGTAATCTGTTTATTATTTTCTCTAATTTAGTGTTTGTTTGTTTTTTGAACTTTAGATCATTTTATTTAATTGTATGTAATTGTATTTAATTTAGGGAAATAATTTAATTATATTGTAGTGTTAGGTGTAATTGTAACTTAGGTTAGGGTTTTTTTTTACAGGTAACTTTGTATTTATTTTAGTTAGGTAGCTATTAAATAGTTAATAACTATTTAATAAATATTCTACCTAGTTAAAATAAATACAAACTTGCCTGTAAAATAGAAGTACACGATAAGATAGCTACAATGTAACTATAACTTATAGTGTAGCTATCTTAGGATTTATTTTATAGGTAAGTATTTAGTTTTTAATAGGAATTATTTAGTTAATGATAGGAATTTTTATTTAGATTTATTTCAATTATATTTAAGTTAGGGGGTGTTAGGGTTAGGGTTAGACTTAGGTTTAGGGGTTAATACATTTAGTATAGTGGTGGCGACGTTGGGGGCGGCAGATTAGTGGTTAATAAATGTAGGTAGGTGGCAACGACGTTAGGGCCGGCAGATTAGGGGTTAATAATATTTAACTAATGTTTGCGAGGTGGGAGTGCGGCGGTTTAGGGGTTAATATGTTTATTATAGTGGCGGCGACGTTGGGGGTGGCAGATTAGGGGTTAATAAGTGTAGGTAGGTGGCGGCGACATTGGGGGCGGCAGAGTAGGGGTTAATAAATATAATGTAGGGTTCAGCGATGTTGGGGGCAGCAGATTAGGGGTTCATAAGTATAATGTAGGGTGCGGCGGTGTCCGGAGCGGCAGATTAGGGATTAATAACTATAATGTAGGTGTCGGCTATGTCAGGGGCGGCAGATTAGGGGTTAAAAAGTGTATGCTTAAGGGTGTTTAGACTCGGGGTTCATGTTAGGGTGTTAGGTGTAGACATAAAATGTATTTCCCCATAGGAATCAATGGGGCTGTGTTAAGGAGCTTTACACTGCTTTATTGCAAGTGTTAAACTTTTTTTCAGCCGGCTCTCCCCATTGATTCCTATGGGGAAATCGTGCACGAGCATGTTACACCAGCTCACCGCTAACGTAAGCAGCGCTGGTATTGGAGTGCGGTAAGGAGCAATATTTTGCTCAACTTTAACTTCTTGTCTGGTTTGTAAAAACCCGTAATACCAGCGCTGTCTGTAAGTGAGCGGTGAGCATAAACTGCTCGTTAGCACCGCATAGCCTCTAATGCAAAACTCGTAATCTAGCCGTTTGTTATTTGAGGGAGATTCAACAGCTTGAGTCTGTAACACAAATTGTTTATTGCATAGTAAACAATATTGTTTATTGTGTCCCTTTTTTGTGTAATTTAACTGAAAGACTTTAAAAACATAACCTAGCTACACCTCAGAGGAGGTGTTTTGATGACGAACTACAAAGCAATTCATGTTTTGCTAATGGCTGTGGTTAGCTTGTCTTCTCTATTAATAAGTCTGGATTGGCACCTCCAAATGGTAGGTGGGATTTGGCTATTGAAAAACAATTACAGCATGCAAAGTGTTAATTTGTGCTAAAAATGTTTACACACAGCTGTTAAGTTATTCTAGTGTAAGGCAATATAAATGTGTTGTAATTATAACATATTTAATGTAAGCATGCAAGTATAATCGACATGTAGCACTATGTTTCATAATAGACGTTCATGATTCAAATGAGTAGCTCTATGCTACTGTAGACAGCATCTGTCAAATCATTGCCATTTGGTAAATCAAATACAGCTTTGTCATGTTGAGTTTAACACTAGCAGGTGGGGCAAGGACAGTCGGAGAATTTGTAAGAAGAACAGCCACTAACCTTCTATGTAATCTATAAAACACCTATTATGTACTAGTTCAGTTAACCACCAGGTTATAAATGTTGGGGTAAGTTTTTTGGTGTCCAATCCCATAATAATTTTGGGGTCAAATGTTATAAATGTTGTGGTCTTTTCAATCAATATGGTTGTCTTGTGTGTTAAAACAGCAAGGAATTGCTGGGTCCATTTTATAAAAAAGGTATAGTTAGTAGTTTATAAATGGTTGTTTAAGCTGAAATTATGTTCCCTACCAATTTCCTTCTTCTGATGCATGGTTCAAAAAATCATGCTGTAATAAAGGGGCATAAAACCCAACGTTTTTTTTAACATACAGTTTTAAAGAACACTGCAATTTACTATTAGCAAATGTGCTTCATTCTCTTGATATAATTTGCTGAAGGAGATGCAAAGCACTACTAGGAACTAGCTGAACTCATTGGGTAAGCCGATAACAGGAGGCATATATGTGCAGCAACAAATCAGAGTCTACTTCACAGTAGTGCTTTGCTTCTCCTGAACCTACCTAGGTATGTTTTTCAACAAAGGATATCAAAATAACAAAGCAAATTAGATAATAGAAGTGAATTGAAAAGTTGTTTAAAATTACATGATCTATATGAACAAAAATGGGTTTCATATCCCTCATAATAAAAAATAATGAGAATAATTTCTGCCTATTTGCATAAATTAATTTATTAATAAGTTAAGAAATATAAAATGCAGAAAGCATTTGTTAGGCACAAATTAATGGCTAGATTACGAGTTTTGCGTTATGAGCTGTGCGGTGCTAACGTGCAGTTTTTTCTCACCACTCACTTCCCTGCAGGGCTGATATTACGGGTTTTAACAAACCCGGCGTTAACAAGCAAGAAGTGAGCGTAGAGCAAAACGGAGCTCCATACTACACTCCAATACCAGCGCTGCTTAAGGGGCCTAGTTATCAAGCCGTCAACCTCAAATACGCTGGAATTCCGCAGCGTATTTGTGGCGAGGCTGATACGCCTTAGTTATCAAAGGCTCGAGACCGGCAAAAGTAGAATTTTGTGACATAAGCTTCGATCCGCCGGACTCAGTCCAACACAGATCGATTCTTACGTCACTCCAGATGTTACGCACACAAGTGCGGCACATTCTCACTACTTTTGCTAGTTATCAAAAAACTAGCAGGTACGCTCAGCACTTTTACGGCCCAGCGTACCTGGTTTTCAAACCGCCACCCCTGGAGGCGGCGTTTCCCATAGGAATCAATGGGAGTCTGACCATAGCGAAAGTACAAGTTCGCTGCTGACAGACATCCCATTGATTCCTATGGGAGCTGTCTACACCTAACACCCTAACATGTACCCCGAGTCTAAACACCACTAATCTGTCCCCCCCTACACCGCCGCAACTAAATAAAGTTATTACCCCCTAAACCGCTGCTCCCGGAGCCCACCGCAAGCTACTCTATACATATTAACCCCTAAACCGCCGCTCCCGGAGCCCACCGCAACTATAATAAATGTATTAACCCCTAAACCGCCGCTCCCTGAACCCGCCGCAACCTATATTAAATGTATTAACCCCTATCCTGCCCCCCCTACACCGTCGCCACCTATAATAAATTTAATAACCCCTAATCTGCCCCCCCTACATCGTCGCCACCTATAATAAATTTATTAAACCCTATCCTGCCCCCCCCTACACCGTCGCCACCTATAATAAATTTAATAACCCCTAATCTGCCCCCCCTACACCGTCGCCACCTATATTAAATGTATTAACCCCTATCCTGCCCCCCCTACACTGTCGCCACCTATAATAAATTTAATAACCCCTAATCTGCCCCCCCTACACCGTCGCCACCTATAATAAATTTATTAACCCCTATCCTGCCCCCCACTACGCCGCCGCCACTGTAATAAAATTATTAACCCCTAAACCTAAGTCTAACCCTAACGCCCCCCTAACTTAAATATTAATTAAATAAATCTAAATAAATTAACTCTTATTAACTAAATGAATCCTATTTAAAACTAAATACTTACCTTTAAAATAAACCCTAATATAGCTACAATATAAATAATAATTATATTCTAGCTATCTTAGGATTTATTTTTATTTTACAGGTACCTTTCAATTTATTTTAACTAGGTACAATAGCTATTAAATAGTTATTAACTATTTAATAGCTTACCTAGCTAAAAGAAACTGAAATTTACCTGTAAAATAAATCCTAACTTAAGTTACAATTACACCTAACACTACACTATACTTTAATAAATTATTCCTATTTTAAAATAAATACTTACCTGTAAAATAAACCCTAAGATAGCTACAATGTAATTAATAATTATATTGTAGCTATCTTAGGATTTATATTTATTTTACAGGTAACTTTGTATTTATTTTAGCTAGTTAGAATAGTTATTAAATAGTTATTAACTATTTAATAAATACCTAGCTAAAAGAAATACAAAATTACATGTAAAATAAATCCTAACCTAAGTTACAATTAAACCTAATACTACACTATCATTAAATTAATTAAATAAACTACCTACAAATAACTACAATTAAATAAAATTACATAAACTAACTAAAGTACGAAAAATAAAAAAAGCTACGTTACAAAAAATAAAAAAATAAGTTACAAACATGTTAAAAATATTACAACAATTTTAAGATACTTACACCTAATCTAAGCCCCCTAATAAAATAACAAACCCCCCAAAATAAAAAAATGCCCTACCCTATTCTAAATTAAATAAAGTTCAAAGCTCTTTTACCTTACCAGCCCTTAAAAGGGCCATTTGTGGGGGCATGCCCCAAAGAAAACAGCTCTTTTGCCTGTAAAAGAAAAATACAACCCCCCCCCAACATTAAAACCCACCACCCACATACCCCTAATCTAACCCAAACCCCCCTTACAAAAACCTAACACTAATCCCCTGAAGATCATCCTACCTTGTCTTCACTCAGCCGAGCAGCGATGGAACCGAAGTGGACATCCGGAGTGGAAGAAGTTAATCCTCCAAGCGGCGCTGAAGAAATCTTCCATCCGATGAAGTCATCATCCAGGCGGCGCTGAAGAAAAGTCTTCAATCCGGCCGATGTCATCTTCAAAGAGGCGCTGAAGAGGTCTTCTATCCGGGCGATGTCATCTTCCAAGCCGGGTCTTGAATCTTCCTCCCGCCGACGCGGAACCTCCTTCTTCACCGACGGACTACGACGAATGAAGGCTCCTTTAAGGGACGTCATCCAAGATGGCATCCCCTCAATTCAGATTGGCTGATAGGATTCTATTAGCCAATCGGAAGTAAGGTAGGAATATTCTGATTGGCTGATGGAGTCAGCCAATCAGAATCAAGTTCAATCCAATTGGCTGATCCGATCAGCCAATCAGATTGAGCTCGCATTCTATTGGCTGATCGGAACAGCCAATAGAATGCGAGCTCAATCTGATTGGCTGATTCCATCAGCCAATCAGATTTTTCCTACCTTAATTACGATTGGCTGATAGAATCCTATCAGCCAATCGGAATTGAGGGGATGCCATCTTGGATGACGTCCCTTAAAGGAGCCTTCATTCGTCGTAGTCCGTCGGTGAAGAAGGAGGTTCCGCGTCGGCGGGAGGAAGATTCAAGACCCGGCTTGGAAGATGACATCGCCCGGATAGAAGACCTCTTCAGCGCCTCTTTGAAGATGACATCAGCCGGATCGAAGACTTTTCTTCAGCGCCGCCTGGATGATGACTTCATCGGATGGAAGATTTCTTCAGCGCCACTTGGAGGATTAACTTCTTCCGCTCCGGATGTCCACTTCGGTTCCATCGCTGCTCGGCTGAGTGAAGACAAGGTAGGATGATCTTCAGGGGATTAGTGTTAGGTTTTTGTAAGGGGGGTTTGGGTTAGATTAGGGGTATGTGGGTGGTGGGTTTTAATGTTGGGGGGGGGTTGTATTTTTCGTTTACAGGCAAAAGAGCTGTTTTCTTTGGGGCATGCCCCCACAAATGGCCCTTTTAAGGGCTGGTAAGGTAAAAGAGCTTTGAACTTTATTTAATTTAGAATAGGGTAGGGCATTTTTTTATTTTGGGGGGGTTTGTTATTTTATTAGGGGGCTTAGATTAGGTGTAAGTATCTTAAAATTGTTGTAATATTTTTAACATGTTTGTAACTTATTTTTTTATTTTTTGTAACTTAGCTTTTTTATTTTTTGTACTTTAGTTAGTTTATGTAATTGTATTTAATTGTAGTTATTTGTAGGTAGTTTATTTAATTAATTTAATGATAGTTTAGTGTTAGGTTTAATTGTAACTTAGGTTAGGATTATTTTACAGGTAATTTTGTATTTCTTTTAGCTAGGTAGTTATTAAATAGTTAATAACTATTTAATAACTATTCTAACTAGCTAAAATAAATACAAAGTTACCTGTAAAATAAATATAAATCCTAAGATAGCTACAATATAATTATTAATTATATTGTAGCTATCTTAGGGTTTATTTTACAGGTAAGTATTTATTTTAAAATAGGAATAATTTATTAAAGTATAGTGTAGTGTTAGGTGTAATTGTAACTTAGGTTAGGATTTATTTTACAGGTAAATTTCAGTTTCTTTTAGCTAGGTAAGCTATTAAATAGTTAATAACTATTTAATAGCTATTGTACCTAGTTAAAATAAATTGAAAGGTACCTGTAAAATAAAAATAAATCCTAAGAGAGCTAGAATATAATTATTATTTATATTGTAGCTATATTAGGGTTTATTTTAAAGGTAAGTATTTAGTTTTAAATAGGATTCATTTAGTTAATAAGAGTTAATTTATTTAGATTTATTTAATTAATATTTAAGTTAGGGGGGTGTTAGGGTTAGTGTTAGACTTAGGTTTAGGGGTTAATAATTTTATTACAGTGGCGGCGGCGTAGTGGGGGGCAGGATAGGGGTTAATAAATTTATTATAGGGGCGACGGTGTAGGGGAGGCAGATTAGGGGTTAATAAATTTATTATAGGTGACGACGGTGTAGGGGGGCAGGATAGGGGTTAATAGGTTTAATATAGGTTGCGGCGGGTTCAGGGAGCGGCGGTTTAGGGGTTAAACTATTTATTTAGTTGCGGAGAGGTGCGGGAACAGCAGGATAGGGGTTAATAACTTTATAATAGAGGGCGACGGTGTAGGGGGGGGAGGATAGGGGTTACTAGGTATACTGTAGGTGGCAGCGGTGTCCGGGAGCAGCGGTTTAGGGGTTAATACATTTATAAGAGTTGCGGCAGGGTCTAGGAGCGGCAGTTTAGGGGTTAGTAACTTTATTTAGTTGCGGGAGGCTCTGGGGCGCCGGTATAGGGATAGAACAGTGTAGTTTAGTGTGGGTGCTTAGTGACAGGCTAGCAATAAAGCTGGGAAAAAGCCGAAGAGCAGCGAGATCGGATGAGTGATAACTCTCACAGTCCGCTGCTCATTGCCCCGCGGCTTTTTGACAGCTTTATTTGATAACTTAGGCGTATTTTTTCAGGTCCGCGGCGGCGAAGGTAGGCGAGCTTAGGCGGGCGTATTGGGCCGGCGAAGCCAGAAAAGTAGACGGCTTGATAACTACCCCCCTAAGTCAGCGGTGAGATGGTCGTACATACTCGTGCGCGATTTCCACATAGACATCAATGGGGAGAGCAGGCTGAGAAAAAGTCTAACACCTGCAATAAAGCAGTGTAAAGCTCAGTAACGCAGCCCCATTGATTCCTATGGGGAAGCTAATGTTATGCTTACACCTAACACCCTAACATGAACCCTGAGTCTAAACACCCCTAATCTTACACTTATTTACCCCTAATCTGCCGCTCCGGACATCGGCGACACCTACATTATACTTATTAACCCCTAATCTGGCGCTCCGGACATCGCCGCCACCTACATTATATTTATTAATCCCTAATCTGCTGCCCCCAACATCGCATAATATTTATTAACCCCTAATCTGCCGCCCCCAATGTCACAGCCACTATTCTAAATTTATTAACCCCTAAACCTAAGTCTAACCCTAACACCCCCTAACTTAAATATAATTAAAATAAATATAAATAAAACCTACAATTATTACCTAAATAATTCCTATTTAAAACTAAATACCTATAATATAAACCCTAAGCTAGCTACAATATACTGTAACTAATACTTACATTGTAGCTAGCTTAGGGTTTATTTTTATTTTACAGGCAAGTTTGTATTTATTTTAACTAGGTAGAATAGTTATTAAATAGTTATTAACTATTTAATAACTACCTAGCTAAAATAAATACAAATTTACCTGTAAAATAAAATCTAACCTAAGTTACACTAACACCTAACACTACACTACAATTAAATAAATTCCCTACATTAAATACAATTAAATAAATTAAATTAAATTAGCTAAATCACAAAAAACCCCACTAATTTACAGAAAATAAAAAACAAATTACAAGATATTTAAACTAATTACACCTAATCTAATAGCCCTATCAAAATAACCCCCCCCCCGATAAAAAAAAACCCTAGTCTAAACTAAACTATCAATAGCCCTTAAAAGGGCCTTTTGCGGGGCATTGCCCCAAAGAAATCAGCTCTTTTACCTGTAAAATAAAAAATACAAACAACCCCCCAACAGTAAAACCCACCACCCACACAACCAACCCCCCAAATAAAAGCCTAACTAAAAAAACCTAAGCTCCCCCATTGCCTTGAAAAGGGCATTTGGATGGGCATTGCCCTTAAAAGGGCATTTAGCTCTATTTCTGGCCCAAAGCCCTAACCTAAATAAATAAAACCCACCCATTACACCTTTAAAAAAATCCTAACACTAACCCCCCGAAGATTAACTTACCGGGAGAAGTCTTCATCCAAGCGGCAACATGTCCTAAACGAAGCCGGCAGAAGTGGTCCTCCAGACGGGCAGAAGTGGTCCTCCAGATGGGCAGAAGTCTTCATCCAGATGGCATCTTCTATCTTCATCCTTCCGGTCCATCTTCAAGACATTCAACGCGGAGCATCCTCTTCTTCCGATGGACTAATGATGAATGAAGGTACCTTTAAATGACATCATCCAAGATGGCGTCCCTTAGATTCTGATTGGCTGATAGAATTCTATCAGCCAATCGGAATTAAGGTAGAAAAAATCCTATTGGCTGATGCAATCAGCCAATAGGATTGAATTTCAATCCTATTGGCTGATCCAATCAGCCAATAGGATTGAGCTTGCATTCTATTGGCTGTTCCAATTGGCTGATTGGAACTTTGATTTAGTTTAAGGGTCTCATTTAAAGGTACCTTCATTCGTTGTTAGTCTGTCGGAAGAAGAGGATGCTCCGCGTCGGATGTCTTGATGATGGACCCACTTGGGGATGGCAGATTAGGGGTTAATAAATGTAGGTAGGTGGCGGCAATGTTGGGAGCATCAGATTAGGGGTTAATAAATGTAATGTAGGTTGCGGCGATGTTAGGGGCGGCAGATTAGGGGTTAATAAGTATAATGTAGGTGGCGGCGATGTTAGGGGTGGCAGATTAGGGGTTAATAATATTTAACTAGTGTTTGCGAGTCGGGAGTGCGGCGGTTTTGGATTAATATGTTTATTCTAGTGGCGGCGATGTCCAGAGTGGCAGATTAGGGGTTAAAAATTGTATTATAGTATTTGCAATGCGAGAGGGCCTCGGTTTAGGGGTTAATAGGTAGTTTATGGGTGTCAGTGTACTTTTTAGCACTTTAGTTATGAGTTTTATGCTACAGTGTTGTAGTGTAAAACTCATAACTACTGACTTTAGAATGCGTTAGGAATCTTGGAGGTAGAGGCTGTACCGCTCACTTTTTGGCCTCCCAGGACAAACTCGTAATACCAGTGCTATAGAAGTCCCATAGAAAAAAGGGTTTACGAACTTTACGTAAGTCGGTTTGTGGTAAGGCCAAAAAAGTGTGCGGTGCCCCTAAACCTGCAAGACTCGTAATAGCAGCGGTAGTGAAAAAGCAGCGTTAGGACCTGTTAACGCTGCTTTTTCAGCTTACCGCAAAACTCGGAATCTAGCCGTATATCTTTAAAGTAATATAAGGATTACAAAAAAAAAAAAAAACATGGAAAGGATGTCTTTTAACAGTAATCCAGAAAAACAGTTAATTACCAAAGGTGAACTAAGAAATGGTTTGTTCTTATATGTTGAGAACATCATCTCCCTTTGCATCTTGGCAAGAAAGTTATTTAGAATTGATGCAAACTAAAGAACATCTGTGTAATTATTTTGTTATTTGAACTGGCCAACCATAAATTGAATTCTGTGTCAATCAAGTATTAGCTTTCCTTGATTTAGTTTAAGGGTTTCTGTACAGTTGATATACTTGCCAGTGTTAATAGTCCCGTGGACAGGTAATGTTTTAAGCAAATTGAAAAGGAAATTAAATACCTACGATTCATGCCAAAACTACGCTTCACAGATTCTTTGGAATCTCACTTTAGCACATTTAAGTATCCTCTACTTTTCTCCAAATTAATTTGTGAAGCAGCACATTTTAGCAAGAGCAAGTTATTTTTGCATTTCTGGACAAATGACAACACAGACAAGCTGGGCAAATATAGTAGAAATAAACTTTTAACAGTCAAAGCTTGTCTCAGAAATGCTACAAAAAAATATAGAAAACAAACATTTTAGGTTGTTTTCTGACTAGGAAATCTTCATAGAGATTAGAGGATTAAGTTGCAATTATCATGTACCACATCTAAAATGCACCTGTGGTTTCAGAGAGTTTATAATCTTTTAATTCTGCCCTGTTGTATTCAGCCTCAAAAAAAGGTGCCTAATCAGTGCTGTAAATATTAATAGAAGAATACAACCACCATACTTATTGAAGGCTTAAACTTAACTCTATACTAATAAAATTGCTGTTTTTTTGCTGCTTACAATTGTAACAAGGCAAATATGAAAAAAGAAAGAAATAGAAAACTATATATAAAGTCAATTGATTGGAGGGTACTCACAGGACTTAACCAAATTATTCTTTATTATAAATTCATTCTATACAAAGGGTTATATTTATCATAGTGCAAGCGGACATGATACAATGTAGCGTACAATATCCGCTGCACATCGATAAATGCCAGCAGCATACACTCTCGACATTTATCATTGCACCAGCAGTTCACCAGAATCTGGTGAACTGCTGGTGCAATGCCGCCCCCTGCAGATTTGCGGCTGCTAGCAGGGTGGTGTCAATCAACCCGATCGTATAGGGTTGATTTCTGTCCGCGACCTCAGAGCAGGCAGACAAGTTATGGAGCAATGGTCTTTAGATTCAAGGGGCATCAAGATCCATACGGAGCTTGATAAATCAGCCCTAATGTCTCCTCTATACACTAATGGCAATGTCTATGCTTTAGAACTTATGCTTTGAAAGTCTTAAAACAGGCTTATTTAGAAGCTGAAATGTTGACACTCTATAGAATGGATTTATAATAAAGAATTATTATGTTAAGTCCTATGAGTGCCCTCCAATAAATTGACTTTTGTATGTACTGGGGAAGCACCAGGGCAATCAATCAGTGAAGATAGAAGTGAGTGCATGGCAAAAAAATAATCAATAATATATATTTTTATATGAATATAAAATAGAATATGGTTAACACACAATGGGGCATATTTATCAATGTGCGAGCGGACATGATACAAAGTAGCGTATCATGTCCGCCGCACATTGATAAATGCCGACAGCATAGCAGGGGTTGTCAATCAAACTGATTTAATTCCATCAGGTTGATTTCTGTCTGCGGCCTCATAGCAGACGGACAAGTTATGGAGCAGTGGTCTTTAGACCGCTGCTTCATAACTTCTGTTTCCGGCGAGCCTGAAGACTCGATGGAAACAAGGGGCATCAAGCTCCATACAGAGCTTAATAAATATGCCCCAATGCCTGTTCTTATGGCAGCAAACTTTAAGGGATGACAATTTTTTGGTGCAGTTCAGAAGCATATTGTATAACAATTCACTGCACATATATGATTGTTTGTTTTTGTATTTATTTAGTAATGTGAGCAAACAAGAAGCATGCAATCACGAGTGCTATTCTGTTTACTTCCTATTTATTCCATGAAGAGTGCATAGTCCCAGCATGCACCTCCTTACCTCCAAATATTAAAAATACTTATCCAGAAAATGTCTCACGGGCGATGTCTGTGGGAATTTGTGCCCAATCAGCCAAAAAAAGCATTTGTGAGATCAGGCACTCATGTTGGATGAGAAGGTCTGGCTCAAAGTCAGCATTCCAATTTATCCAAAGGAATACAAAGGGTTTTAGGTCAGGGCTTTGTGCAGGTCCCTTGAGCTCCTCTTGGATCTTACTTTGTGCACAGGGTTACAGTCATGCTGGAACAGGAAACCTACTGGGTGTGCATATGAGTAGGAGAATGACTGCATAAGGAAGATTCTTGGGGGTTGTGCGCAAGAGTTGGGGAGTGACAATGAATGTGCGTAAGAGAGGCTGTGTATATGGGTTACACAGTATGTAGGGTGTAATTGTGAAGAGTGCCTTGGGTCCTTGTGCAAGAGTGGTAAGTTGATGGTGAGTGTGTGTAAGAGTAGAAAGTGTCTAGGGGTTTAAGTAAGGACTTAAAGAGAGTGTCTATAGGGCCTATTTATTAATGTGCGAGCGGACATGATCTGATATTGTAGATCATGCCTGTCACACATTGATAAATGCCGACAGCATACACTGTCTGCATTTATCATTGCACCAGCAGTTCTTGTGGTATTGGATCGGGTTGATTTCCGGCGATGTCTGTCCGCCACCTCAGAGCAGACGGACAGGTTATGGAGCTCACCAGAAACACGTAGCTTTATAAATATGCTCTTATGTGTGTAAGGGAGGAGTCTTCTGTTGGTTTTGTCTGGATTAGAGTAGCAAAGTGCCACGGCATGTGTATAGGTGGGTAGAAGAAAAAGATTGGAAGTAAGAGAGCCTGATGGGTGCATATACAAGGAGAGCTGCCTTATGGATGTAAAATGGGAGGAGGTACAAATACAGGTTTAAAAGTGACTGGGTGCTTGTTTCCTAAGAGTGGGAGAGTGCATGTCCCCTGTGTGCATAAGTACTGTGGTGATCCTTTTTCTTAAAGCTGATCATCCCCACCTGCAATTTGGGAAACGTAATAAGAACATTTTGGGATGCAATTTTTTTTCCTTTTATTTCTTTACTTAATAAAAAATGATGTGCAATATATTGAGCTTCAATACCACTTGTATTTTGCTAGTACAAGTGGATGAGTAATATTTAGTTAGATTGTACAATATGTGCTACAGTATATGTCAGATGTGTTTTAACTTTTTTTCTGAATAAAAGCTATGTTTTATTCAACAAGGGACATCTGCTTGGATTTGTAACATATGTCAGATAGCACAGATTCATAATTTCCTTCAGGTGAAAAATTTCTAGGAGGGACCACACTAAAATTATTCATGGCAGATAAAATGGATGCACAAAGTGGATCGAGCACAAAAATTAAGTTCAGGTTGTTGATTTTTTAAAAATTATTTCTATAGCATTTTAAAGGGACAGTACAGTCACAATTAAACTTCATGGGGTCTATTTATTAAGCAGCAGATGCTGCCTCCGACCCACAGCCGGAACTGAAGCGGAAGTTAAGAAGCTATATCGGATAATGTCCGTCTGCACATTAATAAATGGACCCCCATGATTCGGATAGAATATGAAATGTTATATAACTTTCCAATTTACTTCTATTATCAGTTTTGCTTAATTCTCTTGGTATTCTTTGTAAAATAGTAATCCTATGTGAGCTCAGGAGCATTTACATCTTTACATATCTGGCAGCATTGTTTGCAACAATGTTTATAGGAATGTTATACATAGTTGAAAACCCTGCTGCCATAGAGTATCTGTAGCAGTCTATGGCAGCAGTGTTTGTAACTATGTATAACACTACTATAAACATTGTTGCAAACATTACTACCAGGTGGCTAAGGGCATGTGCACACTTCTGAGGTAACCAGGGCTACTGATTTACAAAGGATACCAAAAGAACTAAGCAAAATTGATGATAGAAGTACAGTAAATTGGAAAGTCGTTTAAAATTTTATTTTCTATCCAATCAATTTAAGTGTATTTTTTACATTACTGTACCTTCAAGGGGAATTCGAATATACAATAGCAAATGCTAAAACTTAATACCAGGTTTTCAAAATTGTTAAATAAGAATGTATTGCATGTAAATGCAAAACTTCACTGATGACTTATAATATATACAAAGAAGTGTACAATATGGGTTGGATACTTTCCTCTTGAAGTCCACACCGCAGCCGCCCCACAGTCTCTCCAGAAATCTGTGTAGGTTGATCAGGTGTGCTAAATGGAGGCGCAGGTTCACTTGATAAATCAATGTGTGCTTCTTTTTTCTCTTTTCCTCCTCAATTTAGGTATGTTCCTGTTTCTGAGTACAAGGAAATGTGCTGAGACATCTGACAGAAGTACCTAAATAAGGTGTATATATAATCACAGTATATACTGCAAATAGCCGGCTATCTCCCAGTGCAAAAAACAATTTCACAGGTTCTTTAATAAAAAACTATATTTTATTTTAGCCCAACGCGTTTCAACGGACCCAGCCGTCTTTGTCAAGAGCAATAAAAATGTATAAAAGTGCTTTACAAATCAACGCATACCTTACCGCTACACAGGCTGTCTTTAAATACATTATTGATGGCGCTACCTGTTTCCTCATTGGAGGAAAACAGGTTCACACACGTTTAAAAAATGTAACTTTCTTTGTACCTATAAACACATAAAAGAACCTATAAGATATATGTTACATAGTAAAGAAATATCAATCTGCTATCGTGTTGCATGTATTTTGTAGAATCGTTCTTTCAGCCGATTGCAGTTTCCTTTCAGGTACTTTCATTCCACTAGTCTCCTCTCAGAGTGCGAGAACCAAAAGATCTTTCTTTGTAGAATTGTTCTTTCTTTCTAACTTTAACTAATTTTAAAATTTTTGAAGTCTTCTTGCCACTTATAATCGATAATTACAATGTCTCTTTTTTATCTCTATAAATATATGACACTTGCAATCAAGGATTATGTCTCTTTAAATCTCTCTTTAAATTTGTGAACAACATCAATGTCTTTCTTATCCTTATGTATATAAAACGGTGCTTGCTACCAAAAAATAACAGAAATTTATTCTATTGGACAATTAAGATCAGGTGGTTCTCGTACTCTGACTGGACCTGAGAGGAGACTAGTGGAATAAAACTACCTGAAAGGGAACTGCAACCGGCTGAAAGAACGATTCTACAAAATACATGCAACAAGATAGCAGATTGATATTTCTTTACTATGCAACGTATATCTTATAGGTTCTTTTATGTGTTTATAGGTACAAAGAAAGTTAAATTTTTTAAACGTGTGTAAACCTGTTTTCCTCCAATGGGGGAAACAGGTAGCGCCATCAATAATGTATTTAAAGACTGCCTGCTTAGCGGTAAGGTATGCTTTGGTTTGTAAAGCACTTTTATTCATTTTTATTGCTCTTGACAAAGATGGCTGGGTCCATTGAAATGCGTTGGGCTAAAATAAAATACAGTTTTTTATTAAAGAACCTGTGAAATCGTTTTTTTGCATGGGGAGATAGCCGGCTATTTGCAGTATATACTGTGAGTATATATATACACCTTATTTAGGTGCTTCTGTCAGATGTCTCAGCACATTTCCTTGTACACAGAAACAGGAACATACCTAAATTGAGGAGGAAAAGAGAAAAAAGAAGCACACATTGATTTATCAAGTGAACCTGCGCCTCCATTTAGCACACCTGACTTATAATATAAGCTACTTATTATTTGCACTATCTGTTGAAAGTAAAGAGTGCACTACATATATAGATGTTTCTTACCAATATCTTTATATTTTAATGTGATCAAATAAAGAGAACTTTTATCTTATCTTGGAGTGCTGACCTCATTCAAATGCACTACCTATGCGTCAGGTGCGTTATTATTATTATTTTTATTATCGGTTATTTGTAGAGCGGCAACAGATTCCGCAGCGCTATAAACATAGGCAGAGTACAACAAAACATTTATAGGGATCAAATGGGTAGAAGGCCCTGCCAAGGGTCACACTGTTGTAGTCAGCTCTTAAGAAGGTGATCTTCAAACAGCTGGACTCTTAGGCTTACATGCTAAGGGGGTTCAAGGAGATAGCAATAGAGGAGAGGAACTGGTATAAAGTAAGGTTAGCATAGGTTGTATGAATCCCTGAACAGTAGAGTCTTTAGGGAGCGCGTGAAGCTTTCAAAACTATGGTAGAGTCTTGTGGAGTGAGGCAGAGAGTTTTACATGATTGGAGCCAGTCTGGAGAAGTCCTGTAAATGGGAGTGTGAGGAGGTAACAAGAGAGGAGGAGAGCAGGAGGTTGTGAGCAGAGTGAAGGGGACAGAAGGGGGAGTATCTGAAGACAAGGTCTGAGATATGGGGGGGAGCAGTGCAGTTGAGGGCTTTGTATGTCAGAGTGAGAATTTTGTGTTTAATCCTAGAGGCAAGAGAAAGCCAGTGAAGGGATTGGTAGAGAGGTGCAGCAGATGAAGAGCGACGTGTAAGGAAGATGAGCCTGGCAGAGGAATTCATTATGGATTTTAAAGGAGATAGGTGGCAGCTGGGGAGACCAGCGAGGACAGAGTTGCAGTAATCAAGGCGGGAAAGGATGAGAGAGTGGATTACAATCTTAGCTGGGTCTTGTGTAAGGAAATGTCTAATTTTAGAGGTGTTTTTAAGGTGGAAGCGGCAGGATTTAGCCAAGGACTGGATGTGAGGAGTGAGTAAAAGAAAGATCTGAGCCAAATGTGACCCCAAGACATCGGGCATGTGGGATAGGGGTAATGATGGAGTTCTTAACAGTTCTAGAGAGATTGGGGGTGGATATTTTGGAAGAAGGGGAGAAAATAAGGAGCTCATTTTTGGAGAGATTTAGCTTGAGGTAGTGAGAGGACATCCAGGAAGAGATGTGAGAAAGACTGTTAGTGACAGAGGTTAGCAAGGAAGGAGGTCTGGTGCAGAAAAGTAGATTTGGGTGTTGTCGGCATAAAAATGATATTGAAACCCGTGGGAATTTAATAGGGAACCTAATGATGACATGTAGATTGAGAAAAGAAGGGGACTGAGGACAGAGCCTTGCGTTACCCCGACAAAAAGTGGTGACGGGGCAGAGGAGGCCCCAGAGAAGGCTACACTAAAGGTACGGTTTTACAGGTAGGAAGAGAACCATGAGAGGGCTGTATAACAAATATTGCAGGATTGGAGGGTTTGGAGCAAAAGAGCATGGTCAACAGTATCAAAGGATGTGGACAGATGAAGGAGGATAAGCAGAGAGAAGTGGCCTTTGGATTTTGCTGTAAGTAGGTCATTGGTAACCTTGATGATTGCGGTCTCTGTGGATTGATGGGGACAAAATCCAGATTGCAGTGGGTGAAGGAGAAAGTTTAATGTAAGGAAATGGGATAGGCATGCATATACTAGCTTTTTGAGAAGCTTTGAGGCTAGAGGGAGTAGGGAATTAGGACGGTAGTAGGATGGGAAGGTTGGATCAAGAAAAGTTTTTTACAGATAGGTGTGACCAGTGCATGTTTAAGAGATGAGGGAAATATACTGGTGCTGAGGGAGAGGTTGAAAATGTGTGTGAGTATAGGGGTAAGGGTAGAAGAGGGGAGTAGCTGTGAGGGGATAGGATCAAGAGGACAGGTAGTGAGGTGAGAGCGCTGTATAAGTGCAGAAACTTCTTCCTCATTAACAGGGGAGAAAGAGCTAAGTTTAGGGCTATGTGGGTTGTGGTGGATTGAGAGTGTTTGAGGGGGTGAGAGAATGGAAGTATGTTAAGAGCTGAGTTTGTTTCTGATGGAGTCGATTTTGTTATTGAATAGGCTGGCAAAGTCTTGAGCTGACAGAGAAGTTTTATTAGAATGCGGGAGTGGCCGGAGAAGAGTATTGAAAGTAGAGTACAGACTTTTTGGGTTTGAAGAAAGAGTAGAGATAAGAGTAGAGAAGTAATATTGCTTATAGAGATTAAGAGCAGAATAGTAGGAGTAAGATGAATTTGTAATGAAGAAAATCAGCTGAACTCCGAGATTTTCTCCAGTGCCGCTCAGCAGTACGGGAACAACTGTGTAGGTACTCTGTCAGAGGAGTATGCCAGGGCTGAGGATGGGTGTATGATTTGCGAGCTATGGTAAGAGGGACCAGTTTGTCAAGGAAGGATGTAAGGGTGGAATTATAGTGGCAGATAGATTGGTCAGGGCAGGAAAAGGAGGAGATGGATGAGAGGAGAGGTTCAAGGGAAATAGCAAGCTGTTGCTGATCTAATGACATAATGCTTCTGTGAAGTTTGGTGTGAGGAGTAGAAGGAGGGAGAGTTGTAGGGAGGGATGATATGTTGAAAGTGAGGAGATGGTGGTCAGAAAGAGGAAAAGGGGAGTTTGTGAAGTTTAAAATAGTGCATCGATAGCTAAAGATCAGGTCAAGGGAGTGACCATTTTTCTGAGTGGGAGAGTCAGTCCATTGTGACAAACCAAAAGACGAAGTGAGTTGCAGAAGTTGTTTTGCAGAGGAGGCAGTGGGATTGTCAAGAGGGATGTTAAAGTCACCAAGAATGAGGGTGGGGGTGTCCAGGGAAAGGAAATAAGGTAGCCAGGCAGCCAAGTCATCTAGAAATTGAGTTGAGGAGCCAGGGGGTCGGTATATGACTGCTACACCTATAGAGAGGGGAGAAAATAAGCTAATCATGTGGGTTTCGCATGAGGAAAATGTGAGGGAAGAGATGGGAAGTATTTGTTGAAATGTACAACAAGAGGAAGGTAAAATACATACACCACCTCCTTGTCTATTACCAGACTTAGGAGTGTGACTGAAGTGGAGACCCCCAATGCTACAGAGCAGCAGTGGATGCTGTGTCTAGGGGAGAGAGCCAGGTTTCTGCTAGGGCCAGAAGGTTGAGGGAGCGGGAGTTAAAGAGGTCATGTATAGAGGTGAGCTTGTGGTAAACAGAGCGAGAGTTCCAGACTGCACAAGTGAAAGGGGTAGTGACTTTAGATGCGAGGGGAATGTGAGTAAGGTTACTAGAGTTTTGTTTTCTGAGTCTATGGGACAGTACACATAGATGTGCATGGCTAGGAAGTTGTTGGGGACCAGGATTAGGGGAGATGTCACCAGCAGTTAGTATAAGCAAGAGAGAGTGACAAGAGATGAGAAACATATTTGCATTAATGAGACTGCTTTTGAGACGAGGTGCAGGGGGAGAGAGAGAGTGTTTAGGAATAGGTAAAGTTCATGAGTACAAAGGTAAGGTAAGTTTAAGAGAGATGGGCTAATGAACAGTGCAGGTGGAGAGAAGGAAGGAGTAATTGAATAATGTACTTTGTTATAGAGACAAGAGGCAGCAAAAAGGAATATGAAGATATTGAGCATTTTTACAAAAGTGGAAACCAATTAAACACTTAAGACACAGTATAGCAGCAGCATTTGCATAATGAAACAATGAGATACATAAAACACAATATTGCAAAAGTACTTGCCTTGTGTCTTGCCCCTTGTTAAAAGTGCTTTGGATAAACATTTTAACCAACAACATGTTATGCCCAGTGGAGGAGACTATCACAACATAATGTGTCACTTGTTAATATTTGTACTCTATGCCTTTGTATTGTGAATGTTTTAATATCTGATTGAGCGATTTATATTGTCCTAAGCAAAATAAATTTCTATTCACTAATTATACGTTGAAAATGATTGTCATTATTAAATTAATCAATTAATAGTCAACATCCCATTTAGGGTTATATTACAAGTGGATCACAATGCAGGGTGCTTATCTTTTATGCAACCTTGTGTAAAGAATAACACACCATCTGGTATTACAAGTGGGTGTTAAATATTTTAACCAAAGTGTAGTTAAATAGTTTAACTAAAGGATTTTTACACGGCTGAAACTTTTTAGTGTGCACTATACTGTTAATGGATAGTGCAGGGAGTGCTATAAGTTTGCTCATTGTGCTAGTATTAAAAGTGTTGAGTTCAAGCGAAATCCAAATTACTGCTGTAAAATTGAGTGCATTAAAAAATCTGAAGTTAACCATTATTATTAATAGTATAGCACAGAACCACTTTGGAATTCCATTACTTGTACATTCTTGGTTTCGTGCACCATTAGCTTAGTGATCCAGCAATATCCAACATAAATTTTATGACGCTGCTCCATAGAAGTCTATGTTAGCGATTAAGCACACCCACGCTATTAGACATGCAATGATAGGCCTAGATTTGGAGTTTGGCGGTAGCTGTGAAAACCAGCATTAGAGGCTCTTAACGCTGGTTTTAGGCTACCTCCAGTATTTGGAGTCACTCAAAAAAGGGTCTAACGCTCACTTTTCAGCCGCGACTTTTCCATACCGCAGATCCCCTTACGTAAATTGCGTATCCTATCTTTTCAATGGGATTTTTCTAACTCCGGTATTTAGAGTCGTGTCTGAAGTGAGCGTTAGAATTCTAACGACAAAACTCCAGCCGCAGAAAAAAGTCAGTAGTTAAGAGTTTTCTGGGCTAACACCGGTTCATAAAGCTCTTAACTACTGTACTCTAAAGTACACTAACACCCATAAACTACCTATGTACCCCTAAACCGAGGTCCCCCCACATCGCCGCAACTCGATTAAATTTTTTTAACCCCTAATCTGCCGACCGCCACCTACGTTATCCTTATGTACCCCTAATCTGCTGCCCCTAACACCGCCGACCCCTATATTATATTTATTAACCCCTAATCTGCCCCCCACAACGTCGCCGCCAGCTACCTACACTAATTAACCCCTAATCTGCCGTCCGCACGCCGCCGCCAGCTACATTATCCCTATGTACCCCTAATCTGCTGCCCCTAACACCGCCGACCCCTATATTATATTTATTAACCCCTAACCTGCCCCCCACAATGTCGCAGCCAGCTACCTACAATAATTAACCCCTAATCTGCCGACCGCAAAGAGCCGCCACCTACATTATAGCTATGTACCCCTAATCTGCTGCCCCTAACACCGCCGACCCCTATATTATATTTATTAACCCCTAATCTGCCCCCCACAACGTCGCCTCCACCTGCCTACACTTATTAACCCCTAATCTGCAGAGCGGACCGCACCGCTATTATTATAAAGTTATTAACCCCTAATCCGCCTCACTAACCCTATAATAAATAGTATTAACCCCTAATCTGCCCTCCCTAACATCGCCGACACCTAACTTCAATTATTAACCCCTAATCTGCCGACTTGAGCTCACCGCTATTCTAATAAATGTATTAACCCCTAAAGCTAAGTCTAACCCTAACACTAACACCCCCCTAAATTAAATATAATTTTAATCTAACGAAATTAATTAACTCTTATTAAATAAATTATTCCTATTTAAAGCTAAATACTTACCTGTAAAATAAATCCTAATATAGCTACAATATAAATTATAATTATATTATAGCTATTTTAGGATTAATATTTATTTTACAGGTAACTTTGTATTTATTTTAACCAGGTACAATAGCTATTAAATAGTTAAGAACTATTTAATAGCTAAAATAATTACAAATTTACCTGTAAAATAAATCACTATCAATAAATTAATTAAATAAAATACCTACAATTACCTACAATTAAACCTAAAACTACACTATCAATAAATTAATTAAATAAAATACCTACAATTACCTACAATTAAACCTAACACTACACTATCAATAAATTAATTAAATACAATACCTACAAATAACTACAATGAAATAAACTAATTAAAGTACAAAAAATAAAAAAGAACTAAGTTACAAAAAATAAAAAAATATTTACAAACATAAGAAAAATATTACCACAATTTTAAACTAATTACACCTACTCTAAGCCCCCTAATAAAATAACAAAGCCCCCCAAAATAAAAAAAATGCCCTACCCTATTCTAGATTACTAAAGTTCAAAGCTCTTTTACCTTACCAGCCCTGAACAGGGCCCTTTGCGGGGCATGCCCCAAGAAGTTCAGCTCTTTTGCCTGTAAAAAAAAAAACATACAATACCCCCCCCCAACATTACAACCCACCACCCACATACCCCTAATCTAACCCAAACCCCCCTTAAATAAACCTAACACTAAGCCCCTGAAGATCTCCCTAGTCTCCGAAGTCTTGATCCAAGCGGAGCAAGAAGAGGTCCTCCATCCGGTAGAAGTCTTCATCCAAGCGGGGCAGAAGAGGTCTTCCATCTGATTGAAGTCTTCATCCAAGCGGGATCTTCTATAGTCATCCATCCGGATCAGCCAATCGGATTGAACTTCATTCTGATTGGCTGATTCCATCAGCCAATCAGAATATTCCTACCTTAATTCCGATTGACTGATAGAATCCTATCAGCCAATTGGAATTCGAGGGACGCCATCTTGGATGACGTCATTTATAGGAACCGTCATTCGTCATTCAGTCGTCGGCCAGGATGGATGTTCCGCGTCGGAGGTCTTCAGGATGCTGCCGCTCCGCTCCGGATGGATGACTATAGAAGATCCCGCTTGGATGAAGACTTCAATCGGATGGAAGACCTCTTCTGCCCCACTTGGATGAAGACTTCTACTGGATGGAGGACCTCTTCTTGCTCCGCTTGGATCAAGACTTCGGACCCTCTTCTGGACCGATCGCTGAACCCGGTGAGGTGAAGACAAGGTAGGGAGATCTTCAGGGGCTTAGTGTTAGGTTTATTTAAGGGGGGTTTGGGTTAGATTAGGGGTATGTGGGTGGTGGGTTGTAATGTTGGGGGGGGGTATTGTATGTTTTTTTTTACAGGCAAAAGAGCTGAACTTCTTGGGGCATGCCCCGCAAAGGGCCCTGTTCAGGGCTGGTAAGGTAAAAGAGCTTTGAACTTTAGTAATCTAGAATAGGGTAGGGCATTTTTTTATTTTGGGGGGGCTTTGTTATTTTATTAGGGGGCTTAAAGTAGGTGTAATTAGTTTAAAATTGTTGTAATATTTTTCTTATGTTTGTAAATATTTTTTTATTTTTTGTAACTTAGTTCTTTTTTATTTTTTTGTACTTTAGTTAGTTTATTTCATTGTAGTTATTTGTAGGTATTGTATTTAATTAATTTATTGATAGTGTAGTGTTAGGTTTAATTGTAGGTATTTTATTTAATTGATTTATTGATAGTGTAGTGTTAGGTTTAATTGTAACTTAGGTTAGGATTTATTTTACAGGTAAATTTGTAATTATTTTAACTATTTTAGCTATTAAATAGTTCTTAACTATTTAATAGCTATTGTACCTGGATAAAATAAATACAAAGTTACCTGTAAAATAAATATTAATCCTAAAATAGCTATAATATAATTATAATTTATATTGTAGCTATATTAGGATTTATTTTACAGGTAAGTATTTAGCTTTAAATAGGAATAATTTATTTAATAAGAGTTAATTAATTTCGTTAGATTAAAATTATATTTAACTTAGGGGGGTGTTAGTGTTAGGGTTAGACTTAGCTTTAGGGGTTAATACATTTATTAGAATAGCGGTGAGCTCAAGTCGGCAGATTAGGGGTTAATAATTGAAGTTAGGTGTCGGCGATGTTAGGGAGGGCAGATTAGGGGTTAATACTATTTTTTATAGGGTTAGTGAGGCGGATTAGGGGTTAATAACTTTATTATGATAGCGGTGCGGTCCGCTCGGCAGATTAGGGGTTAATAAGTGTAGGCAGGTGGAGGCGACGTTGTGGGGGGCAAATTAGGGGTTAATAAATATAATATAGGGGTCGGCGATGTTAGGGCAGCAGATTAGGGGTACATAGGGATAATGTAAGTAGCGGCGGTTTACGGAGCGGCAGATTAGGGGTTAATAATAATATGCAGCGGTCAGCGATAGCGGGGGCGGCAGATTAGGGGTTAATAAGTGTAAGGTTAGGGGTGTTTAGACTCGGGGTACATGTTAGAGTGTTAGGTGCAGACGTAGGAAGTGTTTCCGCATAGCAAACAATGGGGCTGCGTTAGGAGCTGAACGCGGCTTTTTTGCAGGTGTTAGGTTTTTTTTCAGCTCAAACAGCCCCATTGTTTCCTATGGGGGAATCGTGCACGAGCACGTTTTTGAAGCTGGCCGCGTCCGTAAGCAACTCTGGTATCGAGAGTTGAAGTTGCGTTAAATATGCTCTACGCTCCTTTTTTGGAGCCTAACGCAGCCTTTATGTGGACTCTCAATACCAGAGTTATTTTTATGGTGCGGCCAGAAAAAAGCCGGCGTTAGCTTTTCGGGTCATTACCGACAAAACTCTAAATCTAGCCGTTAGTGCGTCCTAGCACTATTGATTATGCTTAATTAATGTTACTGCACAATATTGCTTATATTTTTGTGCTTCACTTGTAAATTACACCAGACTTAGGGTAATCTAAAGAATGGAGGAAGCATAACTATTTTAAAAGTAATTAAAAGGTTAAACAATAATGCAGTGTTTCATTGTGTACTTGCTGTTCTTCTAACTTTAATAGAAATACATTATTATTAATTTATTTTTCAGCTTTTTTAATCTTATGGAAAGAAGCAACTTACCACACATTTCTACTGTGGCCAATTAAAATATTATTAGTTTTAATATAAAAATGTAAATGATAAATTTACATTACAGCTAATTTTATTTATTTCTTTAGAGACAGATCTAAGAATTAAAAAGTATGCACATATTGCAGCAGTGTCCTCCGACAGCAATTACTTTTGTTTTCTAAATACAAAAGTATGTATATAATTTTTATATGAGTTTAAATGTATGCATTAAATTATTTAGATAGCTAGTTTTATTATTATTGTTCTTATTATTGTTAATTTAAAGGGTCAGTTTCCTACATGCAAGTTTGCAAACTCTTAAAGAACCATTAGCTACAGTAGAATTGCATAATCAGCACGTGCATAATAAAAAACATAATTTATGTAAGAACTTACCTGATAAATTCATTTCTTTCATGTAATTAGCAAGAGTCCATGAGCTAGTGACGTATGGGATAATGAATACCCAAGATGTGGATCTTCCACGCAAGAGTCACTAGAGAGGGAGGGATAAAATAAAGACAGCCAATTCCCCGTAAAATAATCCACACCCAAAATAAAGTTTAAATCTTATAATGAAAAAAACTGAAATTATAAGCAGAAGAATCAAACTGAAACAGCTGCCTGAAGTACTTTTCTACCAAAAACTGCTTCAGAAGAAGAAAACACATCAAAATGGTAGAATTTAGTAAAAATATGCAAAGAAGACCAAGTTGCTGCTTTGCAAATCTGATCAACCGAAGCTTCATTCCTAAACGCCCAGGAAGTAGAAACTGACCTAGTAGAATGAGCTGTAATCCTTTGAGGCAGAGTTTTACCCGACTCGACATAAGCATGATGAATCAAAGACTTTAACCAAGACGCCAAAGAAATGGCAGAGGCCTTCTGACCTTTCCTAGAACCGGAAAAGATAACAAATAGACTAGAAGTCTTTCGGAAATTTTTAGTAGCTTCAACATAATATTTCAAAGCTCTAACTACATCCAAAGAATGCAACGATCTTTCCTTAGAATTCTTAGGATTAGGACATAATGAAGGAACCACAATTTCTCTACTTATGTTGTTAGAATTCACAACCTTAGGTAAAAATGTAAAAGAAGTTCGCAACACCGCCTTATCCTGATGAAAAATCAGAAAAGGAGACTCACAAGAAAGAGCAGATAATTCAGAAACTCTTCTAGCAGAAGAGATGGCCAAAAGAAACAAAACTTTCCAAGAAAGTAATTTAATGTCCAGCGAATGCATAGGTTCAAACGGAGGAGCTTGAAGAGCCCCCAGAACCAAATTCAAACTCCAAGGAGGAGAAATTGACTTAATAACAGGTTTTATACGAACCAAAGCTTGTACAAAACAATGAATATCAGGAAGACTAGCAATCTTTCTGTGAAAAAGAACAGAAAGAGCAGAGATTTGTCCTTTCAAGGAACTTGCAGACAAACCTTTATCCAAACCATCCTGAAGAAACTGTAAAATTCTAGGAATTCTAAAAGAATGCCAAGAAAAATGATGAGAAAAACACCAAGAAATGTAAATCTTCCAGACTCGATAATATATCTTCCTAGATACAGATTTACGAGCCTGTAACATAATATTAATCACAGAGTCAGAGAAACCTCTATGACTGAGAATCAAGTGTTCAATCTCCATACCTTCAAATTTAAGGATTTGAGATCCTGATGGAAAAAAGGACCTTGCGATAGAAGGTCTGGTCTTAACGGAAGAGTCCACAGTTGGCAAGTGGCCATCCGGACAAGATCCGCATACCACAACCTGTGAGGCCATGCTGGAGCCACCAGCAGAACAAACGAGCACTCCTTTAGAATCTTGGAAATTACTCTTGGAAGAAGAACTAGAGGCGGAAAGATATAGGCAGGATGATACTTCCAAGGAAGTGACAATGCATTCACTGCCTCCGCCTGAGGATCCCTGGATCTGGACAGATACCTGGGAAGCTTCTTGTTTAGATGAGAAGCCATCAGATCTATTTCTGGAAGTCCCCACATTTGAACAATCTGAAGAAATACCTCTGGGTGAAGAGACCATTTGCCCGGATGTAACGTTTGGCGACTGAGATAATCCGCTTCCCAATTGTCTATACCTGGGATATGAACCGCAGAAATTAGACAGGAGCTGGATTCCGCCCATACCAGTATTCGAGATACTTCTTTCATAGCCAGAGGACTGTGAGTCCCTCCTTGATGATTGACATATGCCACGGTTGTGACATTGTCCGTCTGAAAACAAATGAACGACTCTCTCTTTAGAAGAGGCCATGACTGAAGAGCTCTGAAAATTGCACGGAGTTCCAAAATATTGATTGGTAATCTCACCTCCTGAGATTCCCAAACCACTTGTGCTGTCAGAGACCCCCAAACAGCTCCCCAACCTGTCAGACTTGCATCTGTTGAAATCACAGTCCAGGTTGGAAGAACAAAAGAAGCCCCCTGAACTAAACGATGGTGGTCTGTCCACCACGTCAGAGAGTGTCGTACAATCGGTTTTAAAGATATTAATTGAGATATCTTTGTATAATCCCTGCACCACTGGTTCAGCATACAGAGCTGAAGAGGTCGCATGTGAAAACGAGCAAAGGGGATCGCGTCCGATGCAGCAGTCTTAAGACCTAGAATTTCCATGCATAAGGCTACCGAAGGGAATGATTGAGACTGAAGGTTTCGACAAGCTGAAACCAATTTTAGACGTCTCTTGTCTGTCAGAGACAGAGTCATGGACACTGAATCTATCTGGAAACCTAAAAAGGTTACCCTTGTCTGAGGAATCAATTAACTTTTTGGTAAATTGATCCTCCAACCATGTTCTCGAAGAAACAATACAAGTCGATTCGTATGAGATTCTGCTAAATGTGAAGACTGAGCAAGTACCAAGATATCGTCCAAATAAGGAAATACCACAATACCCTGTTCTCTGATTACAGACAGAAGGGCACCGAGAACCTTTGTAAAAATCCTTGGAGCTGTTGCTAGGCCAAACGGCAGAGCCACAAACTGGTAATGCTTGTCTAGGAAAGAGAATCTCAGAAACTGATAGTGATCTGGATGAATCGGAATATGCAGATAAGCATCCTGTAAATCTATTGTGGACATATAATGCCCTTGCTGAACAAAAGGCAGAATAGTCCTTATAGTTACCATTTTGAATGTTGGTATCCTTACATAATGATTCAATATTTGTAAATCCAGAACTGGTCTGAAGGAATTCTCCTTCTTTGGTACAATGAAGAGATTTGAGTAAAACCCCATCCCCTGTTCCAGAACTGGAACTGGCATAATTACTCCAGCCAACTCTAGATCTGAAACACATTTCAGAAATGCTTGAGCCTTCACTGGATTTACTGGGACATGGGAAAGAAAAAATCTTCTTGCAGGAGGCCTTATCTTGAAGCCTATTCTGTACCCTTGTGAAACAATGTTCTGAATCCAAAGATTGTGAATCGAATTGATCCAAATTTCTTTGAAAAAACGTAATCTGCCCCCTACCAGCTGGGCTGGAATGAGGGCCCCACCTTCATGTTGACTTGGGAGCTGGCTTTGGCTTTCTAAAAGGCTTGGATTTATTCCAGACTGGAGATGGTTT
Source organism: Bombina bombina (assembly GCF_027579735.1). Lineage (NCBI taxonomy): Eukaryota > Metazoa > Chordata > Amphibia > Anura > Bombinatoridae > Bombina > Bombina bombina. Next base: position 842,073,471 of record NC_069501.1, read on the forward strand.
CCAAACTGAAACTGCTCCTGTAGGGGAAGGATCAGGCTTTTGTTCCTTATTGTGACGAAAGGAACGGAAACGATTAGTAGACCTAAATTTACCTTTAGATTTTTTATCCTGTGGTAAAAAAGTTCCTTTCCCCCCAGTAACAGTTGAAATAATAGAATCCAACTGTGAACCAAATAATTTATTACCCTGGAAAGAAAGGGAAAGCAAAGTTGACTTAGAAGACATATCAGCATTCCAAGTTTTAAGCCATAAAGCTCTTCTAGCTAAAATAGCTAGAGACCTATACCTGACATCAACCCTAATGATATCAAAGATGGCATCACAAATAAAATTATTAGCATGTTGAAGAAGATTAACAATGCTATGAGAATTATGATCTGTTACTTGTTTCGCTAAAGCTTCTAACCAAAAAGTTGAAGCTGCAGCAACATCCGCTAAAGATATAGCAGGTCTAAGAAGATTACCTGAACATAAGTAAGCTTTTCTTATAAATGATTCAATTTTCCTATCTAAAGGATCCTTAAAGGAAGTACTATCTGCCGTAGGAATAGTAGTACGTTTAGCAAGAGTAGAGATAGCCCCATCAACCTTAGGGATTTTGTCCCAAAACTCTAATCTGTCAGATGGCACAGGATATAATTGCTTAAAACGTTTAGAAGGAGTAAATGAATTACACAAATTATTCCATTCCCTGGAAATTACTTCAGAAATAGAATCAGGGACAGGAAAAACTTCTGGAATAACTACAGGAGATTTAAAAACCTTATTTAAACGTTTAGATTTAGTATCAAGAGGACCAGAATCCTCTATTTCTAATGCAATTAAGACTTCTTTAAGTAAAGAACGAATAAATTCCATTTTGAATAAATATGAAGATTTATCAGCATCAACCTCTGAAACAGAATCCTCTGAACCAGATGAATCATTATCAGAATCAGAATGATGATGTTCATTTAAAAATTCATCTGAAAAATGAGAAGTTTTAAAAGACCTTTTACGTTTACTAGAAGGAGGAATAACAGACATAGCCTTCTTAATGGATTTAGAAACAAAATCTCTTATGTTAACAGGAACACTCTGAGTATTAGATGTTGATGGAACAGCAACAGGTAATGTAACATTACTAAAGGAAATATTATCTGCATTAACAATTACATTCATTACAAACAACAGCTGGAGGAACAGATACCACAAGTTTACAGCAGATACACTTAACTTTGGTAGATCCAGCATCAGGCAGCGATTTTCCAGAAGTATCTTCTGATTCAGGGTCAATCTGAGACATCTTGCAATATGTAATAGAAAAAACAACATATAAAGCAAAATTGATCACATTCCTTAAATGACAGTTTCAGGAATGGGAAAAAATGCCAGTGAACAAGCTTCTAGCAACCAGAAGCAAATAAACAATGAGACTTAAATAATGTGGAGACAATAATGACGCCCATATTTTTTAGCGCCAAAAAAGACGCCCACATTATTTGGCGCCTAAATGCTTTTAGCGCCAAAAATGACGCCACATCCGGTAACGCCGACACCTTTGGCGCAAAAACGTCAAAAATTACGCAACTTCCAGTGACAAGTATGACGCCGGAAATAACAAAGAAATTTTTTTGCGCCAAAAAAGTCTGCGCCAAGAATGACGCAATAAAATGAAGCATTTTCAGCCCCCGCGAGCCTAACAGCCCACAGGGAAAAAAAGTCAAATTTTAAGGTAAGAAAAAAATGATTATTCAAATGCATTATCCCAAATAATGAAACTGACTGTCTGAAATAAGGAATATTGAACATCCTGAATCAAGGCAAATAAATGTTTAAACACAAATATTTAGAACTTTATATAAAAGTGCCCAACCATAGCTTAGAATGTCACAAAAATAAGACTTACTTAACCCAGGACACTCATCTACATGTAGTAGAAAGCCAAACCAGTACTGAAACGAGAATCAGTAGAGGTAATGGTATATATAAGAGTATATCGTCGATCTGAAAAGGGAGCTAAGAGATGAATCTCTACGACCGATAACAGAGAACCTATGAAATAGACCCCGTAGAAGGAGATCATTGAATTCAAATAGGCAATACTCTCTTCACATCCCTCTGACATTCACTGCACGCTGAGAGGAAAACCAGGCTCCAACCTGCTGCAGAGCGCATATCAACGTAGAATCTAGCACAAACTTACTTCACCACCTCCACGGGAGGCAAAGTTTGTAAAAACTGATTTGTGGGTGTGGTGAGGGGTGTACAGGGAGTGCAGAATTATTAGGCAAATGAGTATTTTGACCACATCATCCTCTTTATGCATGTTGTCTTACTCCAAGCTGTATAGGCTCGAAAGCCTACTACCAATTAAGCATATTAGGTGATGTGCATCTCTGTAATGAGAAGGGGTGTGGTCTAATGACATCAACACCCTATATCAGGTGTGCATAATTATTAGGCAACTTCCTTTCCTTTGGCAAAATGGGTCAAAAGAAGGACTTGACAGGCTCAGAAAAGTCAAAAATAGTGAGATATCTTGCAGAGGGATGCAGCACTCTTAAAATTGCAAAGCTTCTGAAGCGTGATCATCGAACAATCAAGTGTTTCATTCAAAATAGTCAACAGGGTCGCAAGAAGCGTGTGGAAAAACCAAGGCGCAAAATAACTGCCCATGAACTGAGAAAAGTCAAGCGTGCAGCTGCCAAGATGCCACTTGCCACCAGTTTGGCCATATTTCAGAGCTGCAACATCACTGGAGTGCCCAAAAGCACAAGGTGTGCAATACTCAGAGACATGGCCAAGGTAAGAAAGGCTGAAAGACGATCACCACTGAACAAGACACACAAGCTGAAACGTCAAGACTGGGCCAAGAAATATCTCAAGACTGATTTTTCTAAGGTTTTATGGACTGATGAAATGAGAGTGAGTCTTGATGGGCCAGATGGATGGGCCCGTGGCTGGATTGGTAAAGGGCAGAGAGCTCCAGTCCGACTCAGACGCCAGCAAGGTGGAGGTGGAGTACTGGTTTGGGCTGGTATCAAAGATGAGCTTGTGGGGCCTTTTCGGGTGGAGGATGGAGTCAAGCTCAACTCCCAGTCCTACTGCCAGTTTCTGGAAGACACTTTCTTCAAGCAGTGGTACAGGAAGAAGTCTGCATCCTTCAAGAAAAACATGATTTTCATGCAGGACAATGCTCCATCACACGCGTCCAAGTACTCCACAGCGTGGCTGGCAAGAAAGGGTATAAAAGAAGAAAATCTAATGACATGGCCTCCTTGTTCACCTGATCTGAACCCCATTGAGAACCTGTGGTCCATCATCAAATGTGAGATTTACAAGGAGGGAAAACAGTACACCTCTCTGAACAGTGTCTGGGAGGCTGTGGTTGCTGCTGCACGCAATGTTGATGGTGAACAGATCAAAATACTGACAGAATCCATGGATGGCAGGCTTTTGAGTGTCCTTGCAAAGAAAGGTGGCTATATTGGTCACTGATTTGTTTTGGTTTTGAATGTCAGAAATGTATATTTGTGAATGTTGAGATGTTATATTGGTTTCACTGGTAAAAATAAATAATTGCAATGGGTATATATTTGTTTTTTGTTAAGTTGCCTAATAATTATGCACAGTAATAGTCACCTGCACACACAGATATCCCCCTAAAATAGCTATAACTAAAAACAAACTAAAAACTACTTCCAAAACTATTCAGCTTTGATATTAATTAGTTTTTTGGGTTCATTGAGAACATGGTTGTTGTTCAATAATAAAATTAATCCTCAAAAATACAACTTGCCTAATAATTCTGCACTCCCTGTATTTATAGGCATTTTGAGGTTTGGGAAACTTTGCCCCTCCTGGTAGGAATGTATATCCCATACGTCACTAGCTCATGGACTCTTGCTAATTACATGAAAGAAAGTAATAACATTTTGAATGTTAAATTAGCAGTAGATTTTTTTTCAGACAAATGTAAATATTTACTTCAATTTGGTGGTTCTCTGTATCATGTGACAGTCATCAGTCAATTACAGACTCATACATGTATAGAACAAGCTACTGAGCTGTTGTTTTTTTCCTTGTAGAGCGCTTCTCTCTCTGTATGCATTACGACCCTGGGGAGGTCTCCCTAAGGGTGATGGGGGAAACCAGACGTAGACTCCTTGCCCAATGTGCTTAAAGGAATATGGTTGCACCTCCACAGGCGAGGCCCACAGGAGGCCGAAACAATTGTCTGGGGTTGCCTTGTTCATTGGAGGATTGCCTGTTATTTTGGGGCTGGACTGACCTTGCTAGGCAGGATCAGACTGATATGCTTCAGGACATTTTTTTTTTCTGTGAAAAGCACAATTGGGCTAAAAGAGGCTGCTCCCAGGTGGTAACTCGCCATCAAACAAGCTACTGAGTTGTTGTTTGTTCCTGGTAGAGCTTCTCTGTCCGGCCACTATGATCATAGTGCTATGAGACGGAAATATATTCCAAAGAATCTGCCGCTATGTCGAGTGAGCCTGTAAAAATAGTTCAAGCTTCTGATATAGCGGCATCGCAGAGAGACGTTTACTTACATGCAATTGGTCAGCGATGCTGGCTATAGATAAGACCCAGCATCGATGCCTATATTGGTGATGTATAGTAAAGAATCCTTTGAAATAGAACTGCTGTGCATCACCACTAATCCTAATTCCCCTTAACCGAAGTACCCCATGATCAAACACTACACTAAGAAAGATCCAAACTGCTACATACCCACTGCAAGTACCTATCCTGTGAACCTCCACCACTAGCCCACCGCAAGTGCTATCCTATTAACCCTTATACTGCCACATACCCACCGCAAGTACTAAACTATTAACCCCTATACCACCACATATCCATTGCAAGTACTAAACTATTAACCCTTATACCCAAACGCAAACTAACCAAACACCTAACTCCCCTCTAAACTTAACCCTCTAAGTTACAAGAAAAGTAAATCTAAATTACAAAAAAAATAAAAATAAAAACAAAACCACCACAACTCCAAACGCAATCTAACATTACTCTACCTAGCATAAAAATCGAAAAAGAGAGAACAGCATTCCATGAGTTAGAGCAAGATACAGAACAACTTCCATGCCTGTTCATTTTTATTGTAACTCCTCAGGGTGCACATTCTTTTTGCACACTATGTCCCTTCACAGAGAAAAAATTTCATGTAACATATCAGTCTGACCCTGCCCAATGACAGTCCAGCGTTGAAATACCAGGCAATTCTTCTATGAACAAGGGAAGCAACAACCCCAGATGATCGTTTCGGTCTCCTATGGGCGTCATCTGTGAGGTGCAGTTGTATTTCTCTAAGAGCAAGTGTGCATGGAGTCAAAGTCTGGTTTCCCCATTACTCTTAGGGTAACTCTTAGTAGAATTAAGGTTGAAAAAATCCTATTGGCTGATGCAATCAGCCAATAGGATTGAACTTCAATCCTATTGGTTTATCCAATCAGCCAATATGATTGAGCTTGCATTCTATTGGCTGATTGGAACAACCAATAGAATGCCAGCTCAACCTTATTGGCTGATTGGATCAGCCAGCCAATAGGATTGAAGTTCAATCCTATTGGCTGATTGCATCAGCCAATAGGATTTTTTCAACCTTAATTCCGATTGGCTGATAGAATTAAGGTTGAAGGATGATGTCATTTAAAGGAACCTTCATTCAGCAAGAAGATATATATTGAAGAGGATGCTCCGCGCCGGATGTCTTGAAGATGGAGCCACTCCGCGTCGGAAGGATGAAGATAGAAGATGCCGTCTGGGTGAAGACTTCTGCCGGTCTGGAGGACCGCTTCTGCCCGTCTGGTGGACCACTTCTGCCAGCTTCCTTGAGGACATCTTGCTGCTTGGATGAAGACTTCTCCCAGTAAGTGGATCTTCAGGGGTTAGTGTTAGGATTTTTTAAGGGTGTATTGGGTAGGTTTTATTTTTAGGTTAGGGCTTTGGTCCGCAATAGAGCTAAATGCCCTTTTAAGGGCAATGCCCATCCAAATGCCCTTCTCAGGGCAATGGGGAGCTTAGGTTTTTTTAGTTAGGGTTTTATTTGGGGGGTTGGTTGTGTGGGTGTTGGGTTTTACTGTTGGGGTTGTTTGTATGTTTTTTACAGGTAAAAGAGCTGATTTATTTGGGGCAATGCCCCGCAAAAGGCCCTTTTAAGGGCTATTGGTAGTTTAGTTTAGGCTAGGTTTTTTTTATTTGGGTGGGCTTTTTTATTTTGATTAGGTGCAATTAGTTTAAAGATCTTGTAATTTATTTTTTATTTTCTGTAATTTAGTGGGGTTTTTCGTAATTTAGCTAATTGTTTTGAATTTAGTTAATTGTATTTAATTTAGGGAATTTATTTAATTGTAGGGTTAGGTTAGGTGTTAGTGTAACTTAGGTTAGGTTTTATTTTACATGTCAATTTGTATTTATTTAGCTAGGTAGTTAGTAAATAGTTAATAACTATTTAGTAACTATTCTACCTAGTTAAAATAAATACAAACTTGCCTGTAAAATAAAAATAAACCCTAAGCTAGATACAATGTAACTATTAGTTATATTGTAGCTAGTTTTGGGTTTATTTTATAGGTAAGTATTTAGTTTTAAATAGGAATTATTTAGTTAATGATAGTAGTGGTTAATAAATATAATATAGTGGCGGCAACGTTGGGGGCGGCAGATTAGGGGTTAATAAATGTAGGTATGTGGCAGCGATGTTAGGGACAGCAGATCAGGGGTTAATAATATTTAACTGCGGTTTGCGAGTCGGGAGTGCGGCGGTTTAGGGGTTAATATGGTTATTCTAGTGGTGGCGATGTCGGGAGCGGCAGATTAGAGGTTAATAATTTTATTTTAGTGTTTGCGATGCGGGAGGGCCTCGGTTTAGGGGTTAATAGGTAGTTTATGGGGGTTAGTGTACTTTTTAGCACTTTAGTTATGAGTTTTATGCTACGGCTTTGTAGTGTAAAACTCATAACTACTGACTTTAAAATGCGGTATGAATCCTGACGGGATAGGGTGTACCGTTTACTTTTTTGCCTCCCAGGACAAGCTCATAATACCGGCGCTTTGAAAGTCCCATAGAAAAAAGACTATACGCAAATTGCGTAAGTTGAATTGCGGTAAGGCCAAAAAAGTGTGCGGTGCCCCTAAATCTGCAAGACTCGTAATAGCAGCAGTAGTAAAAAAAAAGCGTTAAAAGTCTTAAGACTGTTTTTTTACTCATAACGCAAGACTCGTAATCTAGCTGTAAGTTACATAAAATAATAAACTACAGTATCCAAAATAAAAAAAAAACATAATTAAACCTAAACATGCCACCATAAGATCAAAAACACACCAAAAATATAAAAAACCAAAACTAAAATAAATGACAATAGCTCTTAAAAAGGCATTTTGTAGTACATTACTCTAAAGTGATTTCAGCTCTTTTACATAAAAACAATTACAAACACCCCTCTACAATACAAGTAACCCCCATCCCCCAAAATAAAAAAATCTACCTAAAAAAAAACTATCCTTGAAAAGAAAAGTAAAAATAAAAAAGCCTATTCTTAAAAATAAAAATCACACCCAAAAAAAAACCTAACTATCCCCAAAGGTTGTACTCACCGTTGGGAAATTCGGCTCCTCTTGATCCGACCTTGGGCTCTCTTCACCCTGGTTCCTGATGACGGGGTCCCATCTTCAAAGCAGTGAAGTGTAGTTCTAGTTTGTGTTGGGAGGTGGTGGTTTAGGCTTTAATCTCCTAACCACCCCCATAACTGTATGGGGGTTGATTAGATGATTATTTATGGTTTGTATTTAGTATACTTAATCTCCTAACCACCCCCATACCTTTATGGGGGTTGATTAGGTGATTATTGATGGTTACCATTTATTTGGCCGTAATCCCCTAACAACCCCCATACCTGTATGGGGGTTGGTTAGGTGACTAGGTTAAGGCAGCTATGGGGTTAATAGTGCATTTATCTACTATTTTTAAAATTAAATATTATGCATTCTTATGTATGATGCATATTTTTTTAACTATTGTATATAAATTAATATGTATTTATTTTTTCTTGTGTTTTTCTTGTAAACATAAACATATATGTTTAAATTGTATATTTATGTTATGCATTAGTATTGCAATTGTTTTATTACATAACAGACATGCAATTATGTAATACTATAATTATAATACAACTGTATTTTATAACATAAATGTATATTTTAAAAATATATTTATATTTAAAATAATAAATGCATCAAGCAGGAATATCAATATTTTAATTTAAATGTCCAATACTTAAACTAATATGCATTATACATGACCATGCATTTATTTTACACATTGTAGATAAAATGTACTCAGGTCTTGCATTGGTATTAAAAACATTTAAACTGTTATGCATGTATATTGCATAATACTGTACATATTGCATGTACATTAAAATCTATTTATGTTAGAACTAGTTGATAAGCCTGCCCAGAGGGCACTCTATGGCCTAGATTTAGAGTTTGGCGGTAGCCGTGAAAACCAGCGTTAGAGGCTCCTAACGCTGGTTTTAGGCTACCGCCGGTATTTGGAGTCAGTCAGGAAAGGGTCTAACGCTCACTTTTCAGCTGCGACTTTTCCATACCGCAGATCCCCTTACGTCAATTGCGTATCCTATCTTTTCAATGGGATCTTTCTAACTCCGGTATTTAGAGTCGTGTCTGAAGTGAGAAATCTAATGACAAAACTCCAGCCGCAGAAAAAAAGTCAGTAGTTAAGAGCTTTCTGGGCTAACGCCGGTTCATAAAGCTCTTAACTACTGTGCTCTAAAGTACACTAACAGCCATAAACTACCTATGTACCCCTAAACCGAGGTCCCCCCACATCGCCGCCACTCGATTAAATTTTTTAAACCCCTAATCTGCCGACCGCGACCTACGTTATACTTATGTACCCCTAATCTGCTGCCCCTAACACCGCCAATCCCTATATTATATTTATTAACCCCTAACCTGCCCCCCACAACGTCGCCGCCAGCTACCTACAATAATTAACCCCTAATCTGCCTACCGCCACCTACGTTATACTTATGTACCCCTAATCTAATGCCCCTAACACCGCCGACCCCTATATTATATTTATTAACCCCTAATCTGCCCCCCTCAACGTCGCCTCCACCTACCTACACTTATTAACACCTAATCTGCCGAGCGGACCGCACCGCTACTATAATAAAGTTATTAACCCCTAATCCGCCTCACTCCCGCCTCAATAACCCTATAATAAATAGTATTAACCCCTAATCTGCCCTCCCTAACATCGCCGACACCTAACTTCAATTATTAACCCCTAATCTGCCGACCGAATCTCGCCGCTACTGTAATAAATGGATTAACCCCTAAAGCTAAGTCTAACCCTAACCCTAACACCCCCCTAAGTTAAATATAATTTAAATCTAACGAAATAAATTAACTCTTATTAAATAAATTATTCCTATTTAAAGCTAAATACTTACCTGTAAAATAAACCCTAATATAGCTACAATATAAATTATAATTATATTATAGCTATTTTAGGATTTATATTTATTTTACAGGTAACTTTGTATTTATTTTAACCAGGTACAATAGCTATTAAATAGTTAATAACTATTTAATAGCTAAAATTGTTAAAATAATTACAAATTTACCTGTAAAATAAATCTTAACCTAAGTTACAATTAAACCTAACACTACACTATCAATAAATTAATTAAATAAAATACCTACAATTACCTACAATTAAACCTAACACTACACTATCAATAAATGAATTAAATACAATATCTACAAATAAATACAATTAAATAAACTAACTAAAGTACAAAAAATAAAAAAGAACTAAGTTACAAAAAATAAAAAAATATTTACAAACATTAGAAAAATATTACAACAATTTTAAACTAATTACACCTACTCTAAGCCCCCTAATAAAATAACAAAGCCCCCAAAATAAAAAAATGCCCTACCCTATTCTAAATTACAAAAGTTCAAAGCTCTTTTACCTTACCAGCCCTGAACAGGGCCCTTTGCGGGGCATGCCCCAAGAAATTCAGCCAATCAGATTGAGCTCGCATTCTATTGGCTGATTGGAACAGCCAATAGAATGCGAGCTCAATTTGATTGGCTGATCGGATCAGCCAATCGGATTGAACTTGATTCTGATTGGCTGATTCCATCAGCCAATCAGAATTTTCCTACCTTAATTCCGATTGGCTGATAGAATCCTATCAGCCAATCGGAATTTGAGGGACGCCATCTTGGATGACGTCCCTTAAAGGAACCGTCATTCTTCAGTTGGACGTCGTCGGAAGAAGATGGGTCCGCACTGGAGGTCTTCAAGATGGAGCCGGTCCTCATCGGATGAAGATAGAAGATGCCGCTTGGAAGAAGATGGTTGCCGGTCCGGATCTACTCTTCCTTCCGGATAGGATGAAGACTTTGGACCCTCTTCTGGACTTCTTCAGCCGTCGGATGATGGATGTCTAGCCCCCGCTTGGGCTTGGATGAAGATTTTGGAGCCAGGACGGATCGGTGATACCCGGTGAGGTGAAGATAAGGTAGGAAGATCTTCAGGGGCTTAGTGTTAGGTTTATTTAAGGGGGTTTGGGTTAGATTAGGGGTATGTGGGTGGTGGGTTGTAATGTTGGGGGGGGTATTGTATGTGTTTTTTTACAGGCAAAAGAGCTGAATTTCTTGGGGCATGCCCCGCAAAGGGCCCTGTTCAGGGCTGGTAAGGTAAAAGAGCTTTGAACTTTTGTAATTTAGAATAGGGTAGGGCATTTTTTTATTTTGGGGGCTTAGAGTAGGTGTAATTAGTTTAAAATTGTTGTAATATTTTTCTAATGTTTGTAAATATTTTTTTATTTTTTGTAACAGTTCTTTTTTTATTTTTTGTACTTTAGTTAGTTTATTTAATTGTATTTATTTGTAGATATTGTATTTAATTCATTTATTGATAGTGTAGTGTTAGGTTTAATTGTAGGTAATTGTAGGTATTTTATTTAATTAATTTATTGATAGTGTAGTGTTAGGTTTAATTGTAACTTAGGTTAGGATTTATTTTACAGGTAATTTTGTAATTATTTTAACTATTTTAGCTATTAAATAGTTCTTAACTATTTAATAGCTATTGTACCTGGTTAAAATAATTACAAAGTTACCTGTAAAATAAATATAAATCCTAAAATAGCTATAATATAAATATAATTTATATTGTAGCTATATTAGGATTTATTTTACAGGTAAGTATTTAGCTTTAAATAGGAATAATTTATTTAATAAGAGTTAATTAATTTCGTTAGATTTAAATTATATTTAATTTAGGGGGGTGTTAGTGTTAGGGTTAGACTTAGCTTTAGGGGTTAATACATTTATTAGAATAGCGGTGAGCTCCAGTCGGCAGATTAGGGGTTAATGTTTGAAGTTAGGTGTCGGCGATGTTAGGGAGGGCAGATTAGGGGTTAATACTATTTATTATAGGGTTAGTGAGGCGGATTAGGGGTTAATAACTTTATTATAATAGCGGTGCGGTCCGCTCGGCAGATTAGGGGTTAATAAGTGTAGGCAGGTGGAGGCGACATTGTGGGGGGCAGATTAGGGGTTAATAAATATAATATAGGGGTCGGCGGTGTTAGGGGCAGCAGATTAGGGGTACATAGGGATAATGTAAGTAGCGGCGGTTTACGGAGCGGCAGATTAGGGGTTAATAATAATATGCAGGGGTCAGCGATAGCGGGGGCGGCAGAATAGGGGTTAATAAGTGTAAGGTTAGGGGTGTTTAGACTCGGGGTACATGTTAGAGTGTTAGGTGCAGACGTAGGAAGTGTTTCCCCTTAGGAAACAATGGGGCTGCGTTAGGAGCTGAACGCAGCTTTTTTGCAGGTGTTAGGTTTTTTTTCAGCTCAAACAGCCCCATTGTTTTCTATGGGGGAATCGTGCACGAGCACGTTTTTGAAGCTGGCCGCGTCCGTAAGCAACTCTGGTATCGAGGGTTGCAGTGGCGTTAAATATGCCTGTACGCTCCCTTTTTGGAGCCTAACGCAGCCATTCTGTGAACTCTCAATACCAGAGGTATTTAAAAGGTGCGGCCAGAAAAAAGCCAGCGTTAGCTACGTGGGTCGTTACCGACAAAACTCTAAATCTAGGCCTATGTGTTGTAAATACAACCCCCAAGCTACAAAAAATAAAAAATAGAAATACAGAAAAAATAAACATAGCTATTCAAAATAATAAAATTAAACCTAGACTAATACACCTATAAAAATAAAAAATCCCCCCAAAATAAAAACACCCCCTAATCTAATACTAAACTACCAATAGCCCTTAAAAGGGCTTTTTGTAGGGCATTGACCTAAGTTTAATAGCTCTTTTACATTAAAAATAAAGTCCCCCCCTAACAGTAAACCCCCCACCCACCAAACCCCCCAAAATTAAAAAAAACTAACACTAATAAACATAATCTACCCATTGCCCTGAAAAGGGTATTTGTATGGGCATTGCCGTTAAAAGTGCATTCAGCTCTTTTTCACTGCCCTTAAAAGGGCATTCAACTCTTTTGAGATTTGCCCCCCAAAAAAACCCTAATCTAAAAAAACAAACCCCCCTCCCAAAAAAAAAAACTAAAGCCCCAAATAGGTACTCACAGTTTTAGAAGTCCGGTGGAGAAGGTCTTCTTCCAGGTGGGTCCATCATCTTCATTCACAGTGAAGGCGGCGTGGAGCGGAGGTCCGGAGTGGTCTTCCCAGATGTGGCAATCCTCGGCGGCTGCTGTCCTCTGCGACATAGAGGCTCCTCTTCATCCAATGTCTGTGGTATAATTAATATTGAATGCAAGGTACCACAATCAATTTGGGGTACCTTGCATTCCTATTGGCTGAATTTTTCAAAACAGCCAATAGGATTAGAGCTACTAAAATCCTATTGGCTGTTTAAATCAGCCTATAAGATTTCAGTAGCTCTTATTCTATTGGCTGCTGAATTGTTCAAAAGAGCCAATAGAATGAGAGCTACTAAAATCCTATTGGCTGTTCAAATAAGATTTCAGTAGCTCTCATCATATTGGCTGATTATGAAAATTTCAGCCAATAGGAATTCAAGGCACCCCAATAAATATGGGGTACCTTGAATTCTGTCTTCAGTGTGCAGCGGATGATCACATGAAGAGGAACCTCCACACCTTCGTCAAGGACCACCTCCGCTGAGGAGCACATCCGCCGCCACCGAGGAGTGCCACCACCGCCAATGACTGCCACCGAGGATCGGCACTTCTGGGAAGGCTGCTCCGGACCTCAACGCCGCCTTCGCTGTGGATGAAGATGATGGACCCGCCTGGAAGAAGACCTTCTCTGCCGGACTTCTGAAACCCTAATTACCTATTTGGGGCTTTAGTGTTATGTTTTTTTTTTAATTTTGTGGGGGATTTTGTTTTTATAGATTAGGTTTTTTTTGCAAATCTCAAAAGAGCAGAATGCCCTTTAAAGGGCAGTGAAAAAAGAGCTAAATGCCCTTTTAAGGGCAATGCCCATACAAATGCCCTTTTCAGGGAAATGGGTAGATTAAGTTTATTAGTGTTAGGTTTTTTTATTTTGTGGGATTTGGTGGGTGGGGGGTTTTACTGTTAGGGGGCACCTTGTTTATTTTTAATGTAAGAGAGTTGTTTAACTTAGGGCAATGCCCTACAAAAAGCCCTTTTAAGGGCTATTGGTAGGTTAGCTTTAGATTAGGGGGTGTTTTTATTTGGGGGGGGCTTTTTATTTTCATAGGGATTAGGTTTCATTTTTTTATTTTGAATAATGTGTTTATTATTTTTTGTAATGTTAGCCTTTATTTTTTGTAATTAGATTAATCTAATGTAATTTTTTTTGTATTTTTTATTGTAATGTAGTTTCATTTTATTTTAATTAAGGGGCTAATTTAGGGGGTGTTAGGTTAGGGGGCTTAGTCATTAAATTCATTTTTTTTGCATTGTGGGGGTTGGCGATGTAGGAGTTAATAGGTAAATTAGGTTAAATGTGTTGTGGAGGGTTGGCTGTTTAGGGGTTAATAGATGTATTAGGTAGTTTGCGGATTTAGTGGTTAATAATTTTCGGCTAGATTACGAGTTTTGCGGTATGAGTGAAAAAGCAGCGTTATGGCTCTTTTTCACTACCGCTGGTATTACGAGTCTTGCAGGTTTATCTGCACTGCACACTTTTTTGGCCGTAACGCAACGTAACTACCGCAGCTTTCAAAAAGTCCTTTTTCAATTGGACTTCCATAGCGCCGGTATTACGAGTCTGCCTGGGAGGCCAAAAAGTGAAAGGTACAGCCTAAAACTACAAGATCCATACCGTAAACTGAAAGTCCGTAGTTATGAGTTTTATGCTACAACGCCGTAACATAAAACTCATAACTAAAGTGTTAAAAAGTACACTAAGACCCATAAACTACCAATTAACCCCTAAACCGAGGCCCTCCCACATCGTAAACACTAAAATTAAATTATTAACCCCTAATCTGCCGCTCCCGACATCATCACCACTATAATAAACATATTAACCCCTGAACTTCCACACTCCTGCATCGTAAACACTACTTAAATATTATTAACCCCTAATCTGCTGTCCCTAACATCGCCACAACCAACATTACTGTTATTAACCCCTAATCTGCTGGCACCAAAATCGCCACCACTATACTTAAGTTATTAACCCCTAAAACTAACCCTAAGCCTAACCCTAATCCTAACACCCCTAACTTTAATATAATTAAAATAAATCTAAATAAATATTACAATTAATACCTAAATAATTCCTATCTAAAACTAAATACTTACCTGTAAAATAAAACCTAAGATAGCTACAATATAACTCATAGTTACATTGTAGCTAGCTTAGGTTTTATTTTTATTCCACAGGCAAGTTTGTATTTATTTTAACTAGGTAGACTAGTTAGTAAATAGTTATTAACTATATACTAACAACCTAGCTAAAATAAATACAAACTTACCTGTAAAATAAAACCTAACCTGTCTTATAATAACACCTAACCTTACACTACAATTAAATAAATTACATTAATTAAATACAATTAACTAAATTACAAAAAAAAACACTAAATTACACAAAATAAAAAAGAAATTATCAAATATTTAAACTAATTACACCTAATCTAATATCCCTATGAAAATAAAAAAGCCCCCTCCAAAATAAAAAAAACCCTAGCCTACAATAAACTACCAATAGCCCTTAAAAGGGCCTTTTGCGGGGCATTCCCCCAAAGAAATCAGCTCTTTTACCTGTAAAAAAATAAAATAAAAACATCCCCCCAACAGTAAAACCCACCACCCACACAACCAAACCCCCCAAATAAAAACCTATCTAAGAACCTAAGCTCCCCATTGCCCAGAAAATGGCATTTGTATGGGCATTGCCCTTAAAAGGGCATTTAGCTCTTTTACGCCCAAAGTACCTAAGCTAAAAATAAAACCCACCCAATAAACCCTTAATAAAACACTAACCCCGAAGTTCCACTTACAGTTTTTGAAGATCCGACATCCATCCTCAACGAAGCGGCAGAAGTCTTCATCCAAGCGGGCAGAAGTCCTCAATGAAGCCGGGAGAAGTCTTCATCCAAGCGGCAAGAAGTGGTCCTCCAGACGGCAGAAGTCTTCATCCAGACGGCATCTTCTATCTTCATCCATCCAGCCCAGAGCGGCTCCATCTTCAAAACATCCAGCGCGGAGCATCCTCTTCTTCCGACGGCAACTGAAAAATTAAGGTTCCTTTAAGGGACGTCATCCAAGATGGCATCCCTTGAATTCCGATTGACTGATAGAATTCTATCAGCCAATCAGAATTAAAGGTGAAAAATTCATATTGGCTGATGCAATCAGCCAATAGGATTGAGCTTGCATTCTATTGGCTGATTGGAACAGCCAATAGAATGTGAGCTCAATCCTATTGGCTGATTGGATCAGGTTTCAAGGAACCCCATCTTGGATGATGTCCCTTAAAGGAACCTTCATTCTTCAGTCGCAGTCAGAAGAAGAGGATGCTCCGCGCTGGATGTCTTGAAGATGGAGCCGCTCCGTGCCGGATGGATGAAGATAGAAGATGCCGTGTGTATGAAGACTTCTGCCCACCTGGAGGACCACTTCTTGCCGCTTGGATGAAGACTTTTTCCAGCTTTGTTGAGGACTTCTGCCCGCTTGGATGAAGACTACTGCCGTTTCGTTGAGGATGGATGTCGGGTCTTCAAAAACTGTAAGTGGATCTTCGGGGGTTAGTGTTAGGTTTTTTTAAGGGTTTATTGGGTGGGTTTTATTTTTAGCTTAGGGACTTTGGGCGGAAAAAGAGCTAAATGCCCTTTTGGGCAGGGGCTTTTTAATTTTCATAAGGCTATTAGATTAGGTGTAATTAGTTTAAATATTTTAACATTTCTTTTTTATTTTGTGTAATTTAGTGATTTGTTTTTTTTTTGCAATTTAGTTAATTGTATTTAATTAATGTAATTTATTTAATTGTAGTGTAAGGTTAGGTGTTAGTGTAACTCAGGTTAGGTTTTATTTTACAGGTAAATTTGTATTTATTTTAGCTAGGTAGTTAGTAAATAGTTAATAACTATTTAGTAGCTATTCTACCTAGTTAAAATAAATACAAACTTGCCTGTGAAAAAAACATAAAACCTAAGATAGGTACAATGTAACTATTAGTTATAGTGTAGCTAGCTTAGGGTTTATTGTATAGGTAAGTAGTTTTAAATTGGTATTATTTTGTTAATAATAGACATTTTTATTTAGATTTATTTTAATTATATTTAAGTTAGGGGTGTTAGAGTTAGAAAAAAAAATGGAGGATACTGCTTAAAAATAAATATTCATTTAGTCAAACATTTTAAAAACTTGATTGCTCACGTGCAGTAAAAAAGTGTTGGTAAAACATATATATGTCACAAACAGGCCAGTCTGATGCGTTTTGGCTGTTCTGCCTTATTCATAGACTCATTGTACTTGTGTCACCTGTGGAGCTTTAAACACTCCCTCACAACCTAATTGGTTACCTGTGTGTGTAAACTCTCCTCCCCTCTTGCTATACATTGGAAAATAAGACCCTTCTCCCTACTATACCACTAATCATGTATTATCAGATCATATTTAAAGCTTTAGCCAGTTGGAGTTACATTAACATAAAGTAGTGTTTATTTCTACAGTATGACATGCCAATTGTTTTTATCAATTAC